>NC_056725.1:1982937966-1983197966 GCF_019279795.1 Protopterus annectens | reverse complement strand
GGGACCCAGGTGGACAGTTGTCTCTCCTTTGATAGTCACATTGCCACAGTAGTCAGGAAGTCCTTCTACGAGGCACACTTTATCATAAAGGAGTTTCAACCAGGAAAAAAGAGGTCATTATTCCCCCTCTACTCGACACTCATTAGACCCATTATAGAGTACAACGCCTCTTTTTGAATGTACCTCACAAGACATCTGCAGCAGCTGGAAAAGCCACAGAAGTGTATCACAAAGAGAATTACTGGCCTCAAACAAATGCCCTACACTGACCATCTTAAAAAACTCCAGCTTTACTCCGTAGCATATCACCTACTCCGAGGTGATCTCTGCCTAACATATAAAGCTATTTCAAATCCAGAGCTGTTGGACATGCTACACCTAAAGAAATCCCAATCCTTCCAAGCTATACGCTCTAGGGACCTAAACATTGCCACCACAACAAACAGGACATGCTGGAGGGATAGATTCCTGTCCCAGAGACTTCCCATACTCTGGAACAGGTTACCCATCTATGTCAAGCAAAGTTTTTCATTAGCACTCTTCAAGAAAAATCTTGATGAGTGGATGGAAAATAGGAAATACACCCCGGGGATCACTTCTGTGTCTCTGCTCCACAGTGGCACAGGAAAATAACTTTCTTGGGTGACATAAGCCAGGGAACCTTGTTGGCTAGGCTTACGTAGGCCCGTGGGCCAATAGCCTAGTACCTACCTATGAACCTATGAACCTATGGAATGTAATAAAAGTATTACTGAATTTTTATTTTTTATTTCATTGGTTAGTTGTGATCACATGACCCATAAAAACCTACTATTTAAGCAAGCAATAGTGAACAATAAGTTGTGTGCCATTGAGGAATTGGAGAAATGCCTCTACACCCATGAAAATATATTATTTCCCCCAATAACAGACACCCTTGAGGGTATTATTGCACTCAGAGAATGGGCTGCTATTCTTTATCATTATATTATGTTTATATATTTTTGATGTAAAATAGTTCCTTTACCAAATGATACCAACTTTCTGTAGCATATTTAATTGTTGTTGGAGAAGTATTTTAAATCCAAAATATGTTATGTGGGCATTTAATGCAAACAAACACACACACACACACGCACGCACTCACGCACGTACGCATACACACACACACACACACACACACACACACACACACACACACACACACCAGTTACAGACAGTGTGAGTGAATTCTCATCAGATATATCAGTGAATGAAAAAAAAAAATCAAGTTATTGAAACTGTCACCCCCCCCACCAATATTTCTTTGTTGCACATGGTTTGTCATACAGTATTGCTTTGTCCAGTGAAATGGACAATGTTCTATAGGGTAACATTAGTCAATAATGCCAGATATTAGAGTTTCATACTTCCTATTGTCAAGAAAATGCTGCTGATGAACAAAAAAGTTGCTATCTCTGCCTTTCATTCGCTATCTGTGTTAAACATGTACACAGTACAAAAGCATTGTGCATGTGCTGTTTAGGGAGTACATAAGCATTGTGCGCATTTGCTTTTTTTAATGTCCAAGCTTCATGGCAGCTTAATAGTCTTAATATTTTATATATATGATGATCTACTTCAAATAAATGAAGACCCACTTACCTGAATCTGAAATGAACAAGACAACAACACAACATTTTCATTTAAATAACTCTTCACATCACCAATAATTTATCCAGGAAAAGGAGGCAGTCGAACTACATTTGGAAATTTACCCTTTTCCCCACTATAGTGTAATCTGGGAGTTGGTATATTTAGTTGGGGGGGGGTAATACCCCCAGTTATGTGGGTTTGAAATGCTTTGTTGTGGCTTTTTTGTGAGTGTTATTTGACTATCTCCTTTCCTGGGAAAATTATCATTTGAGTACAGTTCAGATGAAATCTACTCTTTAAACAAAACTGCTTAACTGTGCACTTCATTTCAACAAAGGTGTGGTTAATGCTGTTTTTTATGTGTATGTATATTTTTAGCCTTTAGTTTTCTTTATCTGTTACACACATCCTGAAAGAGGTGCTTTTGGTTTATTAAAATAATCACTAATTCAGAAGACTGTTGCTATAAATCTGACTGAAGTCTTCTTATCTCCTTGTACAGTGTCTTAAGTTCCAAACAACTTTATAACATATTAATTATCTGATATCTCATTTCTTTGAAATCATTCTTCCAAATCCAGTAAAATAACCTGACCAGAGTATGATATCAGTGATGTATAACCTTATATGATGGTCTCATCCTGTGGTCCAGTCACATTCAGACCCCTGCACATATGCCAGTCAATGCCTCCTGCCACATCTCATATGCTTCCGAACCCTTACATGTCCTTATTCGAGCCCATTATCAGCCTTTGGAATCTTATTAGCCCACATATGTGTTTTTCCCAAATTCCTGTATATCAGGCTTATGACAATATTGTGGCCCTTTCCCATGATTTGCATGAAAAATAATCCCACCCTTGATCTCTGATCTTCCCATTTCAGTGCAAAGATCTATTCTTTTTTGTAGAGTCCACTTCAGTGGTTAATGTGGGTAAAAGCCTTGCATAATTTTCATCAAATAGTGCTTGTTGTCAAATATTTAGCATCATCTTATTAAGCAGTTATAGAATAAGACATTAGTTAAAATTACAGAGTTACACCCACATCATTAAACTGCATATTGTGCTTATTTTCTTAAAATTTTGGGTAAGGTGGTAAAGACAGAAGCATTTTCTATGCTATTGTTTAAGCTCCCTACCTGAAATTCTATTTCATTGCACTGTAGATGTGGCTATTTGATTGGTGTTTGATACTTTAATTTCCTTAGTATACCTGTGAGTTATTGGGCCAAGTTGTTAGGGTCTGTGGTGTATCTTATTGAATTCATTCAAAGTCACAGTATTCTCAGTTCATCTGCCAATAGTCCATTATTGGTTATTGCACATAGCTATCTATGTATATATCTATATCTATATTTATTATATCTATATGCACATATACATATATCTTTATGTATAAATCTCTTTCTCTCTCTCTCTCTCTCTCTCTCTATATATATATATATATATATATGTATATACATTTGTGAATAGGTTCATAGGTTCATAGGTTCTTAGGTAGGTACTAGGCTATTGGCCCTAGGGCCTATATAAGCCTAGCCAAAAATGTACCCTGGTTTATGCCACCCAAGAAAATTATTTTCCTGTGCCCCTGTCGAGCAGAGCCACAGAAGTGATCCCCGGGGTGAAGTTCCTATTTCCCATCCAATCATCAAGATTTTTCTTGAAGAATGCTAATGAGGAGCTCTGTTTGACATAGATAGGTAGTCTATTCCAGAGTATGGGAAGTCTCTAGGACAGGAATCTATCCCTCCAGCATGTTCTGTTTATTGTGGTGACAAGGTTTAGGTCCCTACAGCGTGTAGCTCGGAAGGATTGGGATTTCTTTAAGTGGAGCTTGTCCAATAGCTCTGGGTTTGACATAGCTTTGTATATTAGGAAGAGATCTCCTCTGAGTTGGTGATATGCGACAGAGTAAAGCTGGAGTTTTTTGAGACAGTAGGGCATCTGTTTGAGGCCAGTAATCCTCTGTGTGAGGTATTTCTGTGACCTTTTCAGTTGTTGTAGATGTCTTGTGAGATACATACCAAAAGGGGCGTTGTACTTTAAAATGGGTTTAATGAGTGATGAGTAGAGGGGAATAATTACCTCTTTTTTTCTGGATGAGAAACCTTTTTTGATGAGGTGTGCCACGTAGAAGGATTTTCTGACCACTGTGGCGATGTGATTATCAAAGGAGAGACTACTGTCCACCTGTGTCCCAACATCTCTTATCACACTTCCGGTGTTAAGTAGACTACCATCTATGTGGTAGTTCGTGGGTACAGAGTTTTTACCAAAGGGGATGACAATGCACTTTTTGGCATTGAGCTTCAGGCCATGGCTTTGACACCAGGCATCTGTCTCAGTGAGGCCCTTTTGTAGGATGTTCACATCGTTAGGAGTTTCGATTATGGCACCTAGTTTGCAGTCATCTGTCTGTATAATTTACTTGGTTTGTCTAACATTTATCTTTATGTTTTTTTCACAGTGGTGTTTGGCTGTCACTTTCAGTTTGAAATAGAAAACTACGTGCTGATAACCACTTGTATAAGGGCATATATCAGAGACAACATCAGGAGTATTCTGTAAAATCAGGCAGAATTGAGAGGGGTGGTGTAATGTCCATGTGAAGATGGCTATCATACCTGTATAGGGCTGTGTTAAGCCTTCAGGACAAAGACAGGCGGTACATTACATGACACCTGCAAAAAGCTTTAGAGTGCTACTTTCTCTCACTTAAAAAATTAATAGAACAACAGGTCTAGCATCACAATGCACTTTATGAACAACAACAAGAATGAAACTCGAATGTCTGGCACTACTGTCTGTATGAATCTGTGATTTATTAAGGTAGGGACAAAAATAAGAATATATATCAGGATCATTCTCTTAACTCATAGACTGGTGGGAAGAATGTAGATATGTGTGTGACTGTGTGTGTGTGAGTGTGTGTGTGTGTGTGTGTGTGTGTGTGTGTGTGTGTGTGTGTGTGTGTGTGTGTGTGTGTGTGTGTGTGTGTGTGTGTGTGTGTGTGTGTGTGTGTGTGTGTGTGATGATGCATATGTTGCCCAGGCTGCTTACCATAAGGATGGTAATTACTGGAGGTTGAGAGGCATGCAGATTACCTGATACTGTGGTGTTTACTCATAGTATCTAACATGCCTCTGAATTGTCTTTTACACAATCTCAGAAGAGTCCTTTATGGCCACTGCTCTTACTTCTGGCAGTGGGATTCATTTTGAATCTCTGAGAATATTATAATTTGTGTTAAAACCTTTAATAAGCTTTATGGTTTGAAACAAATCAAAGATTTTGAAAAAGAAAGCCATGCAGGGATGGGAGTCTAAGTGTTGCTGTAAGCAGGAGAGGAGGCACTGTCAGTCTATTAATCAGCTCTGAAGAATCTGTGCTGAAAAAGAAAGTGCCAGATTCAGAAAACTTATAAGCAAATTTAAGTGACAAGAGGAGCCTGCATGGTGTGTGATTCAGAAAAACAAACTCCCTGACATGGCCAGGCTAAGCAGCACTGTCAGGGTCAGCATATGCCAATGGCCATATAATGACATGGTAATGAACATGATTATTAAGATGAATATATCTGTGTATGCTAATGAGGAAAGCCAAGATGGCAGACCAAGTCTGAAACATAGAAATGCCACACAATGTAGCTTCACCCACAACATATTTGAATCCAGCCAAATGCTCATATTCAGAGTGAAGGAATTCCCTCAGTAGTGTTAGAAGTTTGCCTTCCCCTTGAAGTACTCTACTCAATACACCCTCACCGAGCATTTATAAGTATTATCCAACTTATTTTATATCATGGAAAACATCTACAATAACACTTAAACGAATGCATACTTGAGAGACACAGGTTCTGAAGTTGCTGCATTGTGAGCTATTCCATACCATGATGGATGTTCATCGTGTTTCACTGTTGCAGTCATTACAATTGGGTTATCCTGCTGGCAGGCTACCCGCAGTCAGCCTGAGTTCCAAAGACTAGGTCCGGTGTCGGTTGCTGTCGCCTCTTCCCTGACGTCAGTGTGCCAGGGGTATATAAGATGCAGCTGACGCTATTTTCTTCAGTCTTTCTTACTGTGAGGTGCCCGAAGCAAAAGCAGTTCGCAAGTGCCGGTCGGCCGACTCCTGAAGTTTTCAAATTCGAATTTCAGATCCAAAGTCTTCAGTAAAGCTAAGTACCCTGTTGGGGAAACTTTTTTCTTGCTCCAGACCGATGTCAAAAAAAGTTAATAACTGTATTTCTTGTGGGAAGCAAATACCTCATAAGGATTTTCATTCTTACTGTATTCCTTGCCTAGGCCCTGACCATAACGTTGCTAGTTGTTGGTTTTGTGCTAGATTTAACCAACGCACTATTAAGCGTCGGTACGATTTTGCATTTCATTACTTTGTCAGAAGATTTAATTATATAATGCTGTCGGATCAACCGACTACCGGAGTTTACAAAAATCAAAAAGAAAAAGAAAAGGACAGGCATCCGAGATCCAAAACTGACGACGAGGCTTCTTCTAGGCCTGTCGCCGGTTCACCGGTTCTCAGTGAGGCACTTTTGCAGCCCCTGACGCCCGCTACCTCAGAGCCACAGGCCGCTTCCGAATCCCACGTGGAGCCGACTGGGCATCTGGAAACTCAAGGTACTGGACACTCGGAAACAATTCCCTCAGATGGGTCTGGAGCCGCTGAGCAGGCATCGGCTTCTGAGGGTGTTTTCAGACCTACACAGTTATATGTGAAACCTACTTCAGCTACAAAGACAAAGACTAAAGCAGCTCTAAAGACAAATAAACAAGTACAGCATTCACCTGGACAGGCCTCCATGCCTAAAAAACAGATGCTTAAAATGGCCGAAGACCTTATTACTTTGATCAGGGGTTCCCATCCCCCTCCTGAAAAGAGGCCTAGGCAAGTGTTAGAATATGAATCTTCAGACCAGGTTTCCATTTCCTCAGATTCCTCCTCTGAACAGGATTACCCTAATCCTTCCTATGAGGATTCTGATGCTGAAGAATCCATCCCTTCAGCCTCTCCTCCTGAGGATTATTCTTTTGGGGAAACACTGCATACTATGAGGGAGCATTTCCACTGGGAGAGCCAAGATTACTCAGAATCCAAGAAAAGGCTCAGAGATTTCCTTTTATTGCCCCAGCACAGGCCCCTTGCTATCCCGCCTGTTTTAGATACTGTAGATGATGTATTTACAGAGTCCAGTTATTCTCCAGACTCTTTACCACCAGCCCCTGTTAAGCCATACAGATACTACAGGGTTCCTGATTCACATAAATTTCTCTATAAAAACCCTGCAGCTGACCCAGAAACCATCTCTCAGGGCCCCAAAGGGGTCAAGGCTTCTACTGCAAAAAACCCTATTCCCTCTGATAGGGATTCTAGGGCCCTAGACGAATGGGGTAAAAAGATTTATACCTCTGCTGCCTTGGCTGTAAGAGCCTTAAATTGCCAATTCCATATGCTTAAGTATCAACAATATCTTATATCCTTGCTTAAACAGAAAATGCCAGCAAATGCAGAATGTGCAGACAATAAAGAAATGCAGGATTTATTGCACGCAGCTGAACAAATTGGAAAGCATACTTTGCAATGTGGTTTTGATTCTCTTGAGGCCTCCTGCAGGGCCGCTGTTACAGGTTCTGTCATTAGGAGACATGCTTGGTTAAAAGAACAAAGTTTGCCAGATCATGTTAAAGCAAAACTTTTAGATGCTCCTTTACAGCATGATACTTTGTTTGGTGCTAAAGCTAAAGCAGAAGAGGTGTTGAAGAAAATGGAGGACAAGGCTAAATCTATGCAAGCAGTCAAGGATTTCTTGCAGTTACAGCCTCCCAGATTTAGCAGGAACTGGCCTACAAAAATTGGTCCTTTTCAGTGTCAGATAGACCACAAAGGGGCAGATACAGATGCCCTAGAGGCAGATCACAGCCCCAAGGCTCATACAGGCCTAAACAATGGGGTGCTTCTACCTCCAAGAGCAGAGAGGAAAAATCACAGCCATACAGGAAATAGTTTCAATGACTTTCCACTTTCAGCATCAAGCACTTATCTTTTGGAAGCCCCTTTGGGGGGAAAGCTAGCACTTTTTTCACAAAATTGGCACATGATCACCCAGTACAAATGGGTTCTAAATATAGTTTCACAAGGCTACAGGTTCCACTTTCACACCCTGCCAAGGCAAAATGGTATGCCAGACCTGCCACACAATCAATGGGCAGAGGCACAAAAACAAGTTTCATCTCTCATGGACATGAGGGCCATTCAACAAATACCAGAACAAGAGCAGGGTCACGGATTCTATTCAAGACTGTTCTTTGTACCCAGAAAGGACAAAGCCTGGAGACCAGTACTGGACCTATCTATTCTAAACACATATCTGGATATTCCAAAATTCAAAATGTTGACTCTACAGCAGCTTCCGCCCATGTTGGGCAAGAAGGCTTGGCTTGTGACTTTAGATCTAAAAGAGACATACCTGCATGTCCCAATCAGACAAACATGCAGAAGATACCTCAGATTCAAAGCTGGCTCAATGCACTACCAGTTCTCTGCACTGCCCTTTGGCTTATCTATTGTGCCCAGGGTCTTCACAAAGTGCCTGGCACCAGTAATTGCATTTTGCAGACAAAGGGGAATACAAATATATCCTTACTTGGACGACTGCCTTATTCAAGCGGAGAACAAGGACATTCTACTACAGCATCTGGCGTTTGTAAAAAGATTACTGACAAGTCTAGGTTACACAGTAAACAAGAAGAAATCAAAACTCGTACCCTCTCAAGAGATAATATTCTTGGGTGCAAGCTTAAATACAACTATCCAGATGGCTTATCTCATGCCAGACAAACACAGACAACTGACTACTTACTTCAAAATGTTGGGAACAACGACCCAGTTATCTGCAAGAAAAATTCTGCAGGCCTTGGATTTCATGGCATCCTGCATTCTGCTAATTCCATATGCAAGACTGCATATGAGGAAACGTCAATGGTATCTGAAATGTGTTTGGGCTCAACATTGCCACTGCCTGGAAACAATAATTACCCTCATTCCCTGCCTGCAACAGGAGTTTCGATGGTGGGCAAAAGCCTGTCACCACAACAAGGGACAGCCATTCACCTTACCCGCAGCCAGGCAGACATTGACAACAGATGCATCAGATTATGCCTGGGGGGCCCATATGGCAGGAAGATGTATTCAGGGTAAATGGTCCACAAGTCAAATGCATCTACATATCAATCAAAAAGAGATGCTAGCTGTTCAGAATGCCCTAACAGCCTTCAAGGATCAACTTCATCCAGGACAACTACTAATAAAGACGGACAATACTACAGTCATGTGGTACATAAACAAGCAGGGAGGCACACATTCCTACCCCCTCTGCAGGCTAGCCATGAACTTGTGGCACACAGCATTGACTTACCAAGTACATCTGCAAGCTCAATTCCTACCAGGAAGGAAAATACTCTGGCAGACAAACTATGCAGAAATCTAATGGATCCCCACAAGTGGAGTCTTCAGCATGATAACAAAGACCTGGGGGTGCCGGACATAGACCTATTTTCCTCTCCTCACAACTGCCAACTACAAAGATTCTGCACAAGGACTTATCACAAGCAAGCATGGAAAGTGGATGCTGTATCTTTCAGCTGGAAAAATCTAACAGTATATGCCTTTCCTCCTCTGCCTCTCCTCCCCAAGGTACTCCTCAAGGTCAGACAAGAGAAACCAAAAATGATACTGATTGCCCCAGACTGGCCCCACCAGCACTGGTACCCAATCCCAAAGAGCTTGTCTCACTGTACAGCCTGGACATTACCTCAAATTCCTCACTTGTTGACCCAACAAGACAGCCAGATACTGCACAGCCAACTCAAAACCTTAAACCTGGCGGCATGGCAGATAATATAGCCTCTCAACACACACCTCTTTCTAAAGCAGTAATGGATGTTATTTTGAAGGCCAGGAGGCCTAGCACCAGAAAATCTTATGCAGACAAATGGAAGAGATTCTGTGCTTGGAACCAGGCACAAGGCACTGACACGGTTATTCCAAATATTCCTCAGATTTTACAATAATTAACTGAGATGCTGGATAAAGGCCTTTCCTTTTCATCAATTAAAATTCATGCCTCTGCCTTTTCAGCTCATTACAATACAGAACCACCTATTTTTTCTCATCTGTTATTGAGGCAGTACCTCAGAGGGGCCAAAAACATAAGACCTCCAAGGAGAGCACCAGTACCTGCATGGGACCTCAACTATGTCTTGGAAAAACTCACACTGCCTCCATTTGAGCCAGCCTCTACAGCTGACATGAAATTCTTATCCTGGAAAACAGCTCTGCTCCTAGCAATAACCTCCGCTGGAAGAGTCTCAGAGTTACAGGCACTCATGGCTGTGGAACCTTTTATCATTTTCCATCCTGACAGGGTTTCGCTGAGGACAAACCCTACATTTATGCCTAAGGTAGAGTCCAATGTGGCCCTTAACCAAACAATTCATTTGCCTACTTTTTACCCAAACCCACAGAATAAGGGTGTGAAAATTCTGCATTCTTTGGACATTCACAGACAGCTATGCTTCTACTTGGACAGAACTAAAGCTTTCAAAAAAACTGATCAACTTCTAGTGGCATATGCTGCAGCATCACAAGGAAAGCCTATCTCAAAACAGATTATTTCAAAGTGGATAGGCCATTGCATTCATTTCTGCTATTCACAGCATGGCAAATCAGTGGCTAAGGGCATTAGCCCACATTCAACCAGAGCAGCAGCCACTTCAGCAGCTTTCCTCAGAGGAGTACCAACCAAAGACATCTTAGAGGCTGCAACTTGGAGTTCAGTGCATACCTTTACAAAGCACTATCACTTACCTCTCTACTCTAAATCCAGGGCAGGCTTTGCCACTGCAGTTCTGCAGGGCCTTATAGCCTCTCCTAATCCTATTTAGCTCCAGCCTCCCAACCTTAGCTTTGGGATTCAACCGAATTTTAATGACTGCAACAGTGAAACACGATGAACATAGTACAGTTGTGTACCTAGCATAAATGTAGATGTTCGAGTGTATTCACTGTTGCAGTCCAGGTTACCCTCCCTCCATCCCCTCTTTCTTTTTTACTGGGACCTAATTGTACTTTTCTGCTCCATACAACCTATGTGGTGTATTTGCTTGTAGATGAAGTAAAAGTTGTTTTTTGTGCATGCATGCTTATTGGCATAATTTAGCCTACCATTTTAGGGGCACCTGATATCTGGGGCTAGAAAAACTGAAGAAAATGGCGTCAGCTGCATCTTATATACCCATGGCGCTCTGACATCAGGGAAGAGGCGACAGCAACCAACGCCGGACCTAGACTTTGGAACTCAGGCCGACTGCGGGTAGCCTGCCAGCAGGATAACCCAATTGTAATGACTGCAACAGTGAATACACTCGAACATCTACATTTATGGTAGGTACACAACTGTACTTTCTCTCTGCTGATAAAAATACAGTATAAAGACATGTATAAGATGCAACACCGAGCACATTCTGTATAGTCATGTGAACTCATCTGGTAAGGCACAAGGATTGTAATTAGGGCTCAAATCAATAATGCTTCTGAATTACTCATGTTACAAAAAGTAAAACCTGATAAGCATCACTCTCAGTTGTACTTAATGACATGCACATTCCTGGGTCACTGCAGGCAGCACTGTGAATTGTACAATTCAAGTCATGCTTCTGGGAGAAAACTGTAATTCCACATCTTTAAATGGAGTCATCATACTGCCTGATTTCCTATCAGCATATACAGGGATTCAAGACTGCCATATTTTGTACCTTAAGATGCTATTATGAACCATAGTATATAGAGTACCTATATAATCCTATCCTGTTACCTGCAAATGAGATGCCCACTGATGCTTATCAGTGCACTGTAGATGGGATATGAGACCTGATATGGGCAGCAATATTCTGACATTTTTCACTCATTCCTCTATAGTGGACATCAATGACAGAAAAGGACAAGGCAGTGGTCCTTTTAGAGTGCAGAGATGGTGTAAGGAGGAAAATATGTCTGTGCTGCTTCCATAATAATGATTACGCCAGAGGCTCCTGCTAAAGTGCTATAAATGGCCTGAGTATAAGACTTAAGCGATGAATAGTTTACTCAGGCTGTCATTGATGTCCCACACTTGGAGGAACACAGCCCTGACCTTCTACACTGATTGGATGATGAAGTTAAACAGCAGACTCCATCTCTGTATTGTAAGTATAAATTACATATACATATAAACTGAAGCTGTGTGCCATCCACAAAAACTACACAGTGCTCTTTTTAGCAGTATAGCCCTTGAAGAAATTGAAGTGAATATGCAGTAGTACAAGTGGAGAATAGAACCCATAAGAGAGTGTCATGGTTGGGTATACTTGTTTCGTACTGTGCAGTTTTTAATATTATCACAAGATAACTTTCATTCTCAGACAGAATAACTTTCAGCCATCACTGCAAGTTCTGTGATAAGTGCCATAGGTCAAAGTTAACAATATGAATGCTAAATGTTATTACTGTATCTGTGCATCAGTTTTGTCATATATTTTGTCAAGTGTGTCAGGATGTTAAACAATTTTGTCATCTGTTTCGGCAAGTGTGTCAGGATGTTAAACCTAGGCTTCCAAATTGGAAGGACACCTGTGGGTTCAATAATTCTTCTCTGTGTTATCATGAAATGCTTCAGTTGTTGTTGTTGCTGTCCCATAGTACTACGGCATTAGTTGGAGGAATATGCATTAGCAATGCTTTGGGGTGAATGGACATCTTAGTTTTTCCTTTGCTTATGACCTGTGAGTGAAATGTATGTCCGAGCAGCATAGTTTGTTTGTATATGTATATTTGTCTCAGGCATCAATACTGTCTGCTGGACTCTAGTCACCTGTTGGTTTATCCTAGTAGCATATCACATAAATCCTCTCTTAGAATGCAGATGATGGTGACTATTGTTCAAGTCCCACTTTCTGTTGTGCGTGCTAATGGGCTTGTTAAATTAAGAAGTGTTTTTAGTCATTCAAGTATATTAGGTTTAATTGTATCATAGTCAAGATATACATCAGCTTCAGTTTTTCATAATAGTTATACCCATTTTGTCACCCTCTTTTGTACTATCTTTTCTATTACATGCATTACTTTGTTTATTGTTTTGTTTCTCTCCATTTATTTTGCTATTATATGCAGCAGCATTATAACCTGCACCCATCCCATTGGCAAGGCTGTCGGTCCACTGCTAGTGGCAGCTGCAGCCCCACCACCTCCAGAAAGCACGTAGGATTTGTGTGCCACAGACTACCATAGTCACTCACATGCATGACCCACTTCAGGAAGTTCTGCACTGGCTTCTGGGACAGTTGTACCAAATGATATCAATGCCACTGGAGGTGGTACCTTTGCACCTATTAGCAGCTGCCAAACATTGTGGGGAGAATATGGGGTGGAGATTGTATGCCTGAATTGGCCAGATGGGGAATGTCCCCCAGCAACTCATTGATTCACATCTCTGTCCAGCACTGTCTCTACTGTCTGAAACAGATCCCAGTGGTGTTGTACCAGAGTGATGAGTAATCTCCCACCAGGTCACAACTGGCAGAGATTGCAACTACCAATACCCCATACTATCCACACCCTGATGTTCCACTCCTTTTTGTGTCCATGCTCACCATGTTCACTCCTGTTACTTGCTCACTCCTCCTCCCATTGTTTTCACTTAGTTTGTCCAATGTCTTCTTTACTACTGTGTTCCTTCTCCCTCATTTGTCTGTGTTTCCCTGCTATCTAACCTAAACCTACTGCCTTGCTCTTATGTACTTAATTTTTTCATTAACTTACTTTCTCTTTGTGCATAAAAAATGGGCACATGAGAGATGGCACTGATTATTGAATAGCAAAGAGGTGAGATACCAGGTTCCATATGTATATAAGTATTGGCCTCAGCCAAAACACACATCATTGTGTGCCAGCTTGCATGTACTACATGGGATACATGGAGTACAGCTATTAGGATATGACTACTTCTCCCTGCAATGAACTACAATGCCAATTATGCCAGGGGATGACTGATTAGACTCCAAAGGTGCCTTGTTGGGTCGATGTTGGATCTCATATTCTATCAGTCTGCAAGTGTGTAATTTCCAACTGATATGCTTTTATTTTTCCGATGCATGCTTGCCTCACTGCTTGTGTGGATCAATCTGTAAATGGAGTGCTTTATGATTGGGAAGGTTAGAGTTTCAGGTTGCCCCCATGGGTGTATGCTTTTCTTGTCTTTTTTTTTTGTTCATTCTGCAATAATGTACTCACCAGCTGCTTTGAGTTCCCTGAAGGCTATCTGTTGCATTGCAGCTGTAGCTCAACCAATAAATGAAGTACTCTGTAGATTGTGAGGGGAGCAGATTGTCAGTTCATGTCCCATAGGAGCTGCATATAAGACCTCATTGCTACATCAGGGTGCTTGTTTACTGACATTTGCATTGTAGTTTAAGTACAGTGCTATGACTCTCTGGATGTAGCAGCTGCTTTTGGCTGATATATTGATGCTTATCTCGACTCCACCCATTATGTGTTGTTTTACCTTTCTTATTTTCAGTTAGTTGACATTTATATCTGAGTGTTTCATACTCTATTATAAACATATAGACAAGACTGCAAAGGGAGATGGTGGCACATTCAGGGATGTGGAAGACCTCCTCTACCCTCCTTCCTTAATATTACTTCCCTTACTGCCGTCCACAAGTTATACTTTCTGCATATACTGTAGGTGGGTCCTTGTCAGAACTTTGAAAGTACAGTTAATCGAACTGCACTTTGACGAACTGACTTTAGAGAAAGTGCATAACATCGAATATGCACTTTCGCTAAAACAAAGTAAAAAACGAAAAAACATGCAGTTTGCATGTTTTGTTAGTTGTACATCAACATATTCTGTTGATGTACAACTAACAAATCTTTTGTGGAGATCATGGTACAGTGGGGATAAGGGAATATCCCCTTTTTCCCACTGTAGTGCGATCTCGGAGTTAGAATATTAAAGTAGGGGGGTGGGGGGTGCAGGGGGGCTTGTCCCCCTGCATAGCAGTCTTTACATTTTGTTTTGTGTGTATTTTATAATTTTGTTTTGTTTACTTTAGCGAAAGTGCATGTTCGATGTTATGCACTTTCGCTAAAGTGGGTTCGTTAAAGTGCAGTTCGATGAACTGCACTTTCGATGTTTTAACATAGACCCAGTATGTATATATTTATAATATTTATCTATCTATCTAGCTGCACACACACACACACACACACACACACACACACACACACACACACACACACACACACACACACACACACACACACACACACACACACACACACACACACACACACACACACACACACACACACACACACACACACACACACACACACACACACCATTACATTAAAAGGTAGATTGAAGTCACAGATCACCATTATTGGTTTAAGTTGATCGGATCCCTTTCTAGCTAGTCTGCTATATTCAACAATTCATCACAGAGCTATGAACACCCCAGATATTTTATTAAAGATTTTGAAAAGTGTGGAAAGCCCTAAAATGTATAAACAAGCTTTTCATCAAAAAGGAGAAAAAAAGCAGCAAACGGCCACCAGTCAGCTCAATCTATGATGTGCTGTCTGTGCAAGAGCTTTTTTCCCTATAAGAAACTTGCAGAGTCTATACAACCTTAACAATCCAGGTTGGACACTCAACCTGTGCCAAGCCCAGACCAATACAACCTGAGTTACAGTAAATCCCTGACCAAATAACTAGGCATATCCCTGCACTTTAGTAGCAAGTTGACCCAAACAGTATCCTAAACCAACCAACCTCCAAGCTGTTATGTTCAACCCACCCCTTCCCCACTCACTTCTTCTGAAACCATGGGCCAGCACTCCCCACCCCAACTTCTTTATCCAGTCTGATTGAGATGGGTACCATGAGACAGTGCAAGAATTGTTTCATGCTGTGTGTTTGTCATCTTCCACTCAAACAGGACAACACAGTGTGTGAAAAACATACATATATAATGTCCTTGGTGATAAAAATCCTCCAAAATCCAACACAGGCTCAAAGCATACTCAGTAAAGCCTACCACCTCAAATATCATAAGAGTCCCAAAGTCACAGATGATTAGGGTCTATATCACAAAATCGACATCTGAAAATGTCGACTCACATTTGTTCGACACGGAAATGTTGAACTCCAACTTTCCCGAACGGCCAAATCATGATTTCTTTCCTAGGGAAAGAAATCGGTTGGCCGTTTTGTTAACCTGCCCTTTCCCTGACTGTAGTGTGGTCTCAGAGTTAGAATATTTAGTTAAGGGGGGTGTGGGGTTTGTTTTTGTGTGGCATTAGTTTTTGGCCAACCGATTTCTTTCCATCAGAAAGAAATCGGTGATTTGGCCGTTCAAGTATGTTGGAGTTCGACATTTTCAAATGTCAATTTCGTGATATAGACCTGATTAGCTCATAAGCTAGGCATTTACCCAACCAAACATTCTAGGTGACTCCATTTTGAGATATATATCAGGCTGAGCAAGGAAAGAGTGACAGTTAGCTGCTTGTCTGGTACCAGGATCTGTTGCTTCACACACATACTCAAGTTTTTGAACAGGTGCTGGTATGACACTGTCATAGTACATGTGGGTATCAATGGTTTGAGACATACTCCAAGGAATATATGAAAAGAGACATGATAGAGCTTTCATACTATGTATCCCAGGTAGGTATGAGCCTAACACTGCACATCATTCTACCTTCTCCAAGGATGCTACATCATGAGCAAAAATAATTGACTTCAGTAATTGGCTAAGTATTTGGTGTCATTCAAAGTGGGCCCAATATTTGTCATCCTGGCAAGATATGATTGGCAGACCATGCTACTTTACCAGGGATGGTCTGCATCTGTCCCCTCTAGGTTTCCATTAATGGCAAAGACACTATCCACCAGATAGTACCTATTTTGGAAATGCCAACCTGATAAACCTACCAAAATAATGAAACAAGCAAAGAAAAATATGGAAAGTTTAATTGATCAATGCCAGAAGCCTAAACAATAAATTCCACTGCCTACAAGCCTTCCTCACCCTGGGGGGCAAATATGTCTGTGTGGTGACTGAGACATGGTTTAAAACAATGGAGAGTACTCCAGTTGTGCAAGGCTAAAACACCTTGCACACATTTAGACCACCTGCTACATAGCAGGTATAAAGGTGAAAATGTCTCAAACTTCATCCAGAGGAAACTCGTAAAGCAGCATTATGCACTAGAGCTTCTTCATGTCCAAATAACCATCAGAAAGGATCCCATACCCTATATTAGCTAGCTAGCTAAAGAACCCCCTTTGTCACCTAAAAATGCTACAATGCCTATCTATAAGAACTGAAATCAGTATTAAACTCATTGCAATTTTCTTAGGTAATCTAAACTGTCCAACTATAGACTGGGAAACTTACACTACCACTAGTGCACAAGCACAACAATTTCTGGGCTTTGTTAATACAGATGCCCTGGAACAATTTGTCAGAGTACCCACTATGGGGAATAACATCTTGGATCATGTCCTTACTAATATGGGAGCATCTTGCTCCATCCCTTGTATATCTTTGTCACTTGTCAAGTCTGATCATAAAGCTGTCTCCTTCAAAATACAAGTGAAACCAGAGACCTGTTTCACCCAAGGTACCCTTAGAAATTTCTCTAAGCAAACTACCGTTTTTTAAGTGATTATCTGGCAATCTCCAAATACCCACCATTCCCAGCTAACTCTGCTGAATACATGGAAATTTTCACCACCATATTATACCAACATGTAAACAACTGCAAAGGTGCAGCTGTACCTTGTAGGAACAAGCACACGGTAAACCTCAGAAACAACCCCTTTGTGCAACCACATCAACAAGCTTTACAATAAAAGGAAGAGAATGTTGACTAAAAGTAAGAAGATAACTCCTAGAATGATAGAGCCCTAATCACTGAAATATAAAACTCTGAAGCTTAAAAATCCACCAAGGTCAAGTCTGAGGCTAAAATAGCTACCCAAGGCAAAGGTAACCACAACGCTTTTTTTAGTTATGTTCGTAATCTCAGAAGCACATAGCAGCAATGCGCTGAAGAGATTGTAAACAATGTTTTACACACACACACACACACACACACACACACACACACACACACACACACAGAATGGGTCTACTCATAGGCACCAGAGCCATAGAGCCCGGGGGAGCGCCCCCACTTTTACAGCTGCAAGAGCTGTCAGGAAAAATGAATGAAGTGGAGTTTTCACACTAACATGGATTTACATGCAGAAGTTAAACTAACTAAACCAGCTGTTCTTGTTCTCTTATTGCTCTGTGTTACAGTTATGCTGGCACTGTTCTGTTGGTGATGCCAAAGCCAGAGTCATGCCAGTAAGGAGAGTTTTGTTCTTTTATTTGCTGAATTTATGCTGCTCCTGTGTGTGTGTGTGTGTGTGTGTGTGTGTGTGTGTGTGTGTGTGTGTGTGTGTGTGTGTGTGTGTGTGTGTGTGTGTGTGTGTGTGTGTGCATGGTGTGGTGTGGTGTGTGTGTGTGTGTGTGTGTGTGTGTGTGTGTGTGTGTGTGTGTGTGTGTGTGTGTGTGTGTATAAAATGCCCCAGTTAGGTATATCTGGTGGTTAGTGTTACTCAGGCTCAAACAAGAGCCTGAATTCTCTACCAATACCACTATGAAGACTGGTAGAGAAGGGGTGAAGGCTGCCAGCTTAGTCAAATAGAATTTGATACATAATTTTATCATTTGTAAATATAAATGTAAAATACAGGCTTGTTTCTTAAACGAAAGAAAACACTGTAAAATGTGAACTTCAAGATTGTAGCAACATTGCCATCTGCTGTAAGGAAAACTAAGCCAAGCATTTCAAATCTTTCTTTTGAAGTTAAAATTATTTCAAATCTGTCCTTTGATCTAGATAGTGGTGCCAAAGAGGCTAGCTGAACATATTCTTTCTATTGTTTTAACTTAAAGAAGAATTACTAGAGTGTACATGTGAAATGTCTTTTATTATTGTGGTTTCCTGATCAGGTGTTAGATTGTTAAATAATATAGCCTGTTAGCCTGAGAACTCCAGACTAAGTGTCAAAATGATGTAATGTGTATACTGGAAAAACCTAAGTGTCAAAATGATGTAATCTGGGAGGGCCCAGCAGAAATGTGTGAGTGATTTTAAAAAAACTATTGTTAAGAGAGAGACTGTACGCATTCTGTCTTGACATCCAACCTCAGCACTACTATTTTTCTGTTATATCAGAACTTTCCTACTGCATTGTTTTATGTTTCGGTGTGATCTCTGAACTCTTGGGTAACATTGTGGTGTAGTAGCATTGTGTTTTAATTATTTATTACTAAATATTTTAAAATAATTTTAGCTGTGGCTGGTTTGTGTAGAATTAAATTAAGCTCTAGAGTACATTGCATATTTATAGAGTTTATTGTACAAGGCCACTCTAATAAGCCTTAGACTGATTAGTCGCACTTACCAATTGGATAATAATATTGCACAGTAATAATTGGACACCCTTTTAAGGGCTTTTAGGTAGCTGATAATTATTAGATGATGGTGGCAGTAATTACTACCGTATAGTCTGGGTAAAGGGGCACAGCCGGAGAATCTGTGTCAGCCTTTCCCCAGGAGTGTCTGTGAAGTTGTATAAATACTTATCTCAAAGTGTGTGTGGTGTGTCAGCTACCTGGGTAGGGACACGAAGCACTGGTGGGACAGAGAGGTTACTGGAGTTAGCTTGCCAGCTAGTCTGAGATCTGGACTCTACAGCTGTGCCAGTGGGGAGTATTACTGTGGACCTGGGGAGCAAGGGAGCAACCAGCTCCAGACTGACTGTGATCTTTGTATGCACATAATGGAAATTGTATTTTACTGTGTGTATTTATTATCCTTTCCTTTTATATGAGACACCCTCCCTGGTGTTAGTGGTAAGGACTGAGGCTCCTTGATTGCTGGGCCAGGTCACGGCCATCACAACCACCACTTTTGATTCAGGGAGTTGAGTCCATAGCCCTTAACTGTCCAGATTTTCACAGAATATTTGGCTCATACTTTTAGTCTGTTCCTCTTAAAATTTGTGGTTTTCTGGCAAATCAGTGAGAACTGAATTCACTCAATAATGATAGTCCTTTAAGTTTCAGTCTTCCTATCTTTCAGAAAACACATAGTAACACAAAACACTTTATTTTAGCAACTTTCTAAGATTATACAAGCAATATTTAAAATGTTTCCCTGGTTTTGGGCCTTTGACCCCCCCCCCAAATAAATTTTGTTTTTTTTCCAGATTTCTTGTGCTGCGAAGTTGAGAGATTTAATTGAGTGTCAAGTGGATTTTACAAGGAGCTAAGAGCTTCAGGGGAAGAGAAGTTTAGTGCTACTTAAGCTAAGTTGTTTGCATTGTTAGCAGCACAACAGATAGTATGCTTGCTCTTGATGAAGAAGGCTGTGGGTTCTACTGCCACAGTATGCAGATGTATCACTGATACTGTACTGTGTTGTACTTTAAAAGGAGTGGATGCTGCAGTCTTATGAATGTCCTCCTTTGGAAGAGTTACCTAATAACTATGTTTCTTTTATCAGTTTTCAATCCATTTCCCATTGCAAAATTATTAGCTTATCATTATTTTAATGTAGCATAGGCAATTTATTCTTCAAGGGCAACAGACACTTTATTTGTAGATGAAACAATGAAATATAAATTTGTTTGCTAGCAGGAACCTCTTCATTAGTTACGGATCCCTTTAATGTGGAATTATTTGGATGACTTACTTCTGCAGAGATTTTGCATATTTACTGATATTGGTGGATTGTAATGACAGAAGTTTGAGTGGCCTTTTATGGTTGAAATTTTCTGAAATGGGTAGTTTTGTCATTATTGGTTCATACATTTTGTTTCATTGCTTACTTCAAGACTGTTCCAAGTTACAAATTTAAAACACATTCTAACAACTGGTGCTGTATTATACAAGGAATATAATTTAATACAATCAGGTTAATACAATCAGGAAGGTAAATCAAAGAACGCATACATGTATGCTTGCTCACAGGATGCTGGAGATCAAAATAGGGGAAGAGACCAGTCACCAATGGAGTCCCCCAGGGTTCAGTGCTGAGACTTTTTCTGTTTGGCATATATATCTCAAAAGTAAAAGGAAATACCAAAGGGCTTTGACCGACTAAGTTTGAGATGAATGCAAGCTAGTAGCAGTAATTGAATCCCCAAATGGCTTAACAATCATGCATGAAGGTTTGTTCCAAACAATAACTGGTGCCAGAATCATAAATTGAAACTAAACTCCAAGAAATACATTATTGTATCCTTTGGGAAGTCATCTACTCCAGGGAACTGCCAAATTGACAATACCTCTTGAGAACTGACCCATTTGTTTGACATTTGGGAACTTGTGTGTACAGTGACCTAACTTTTGACCAACATGTGCCCAAAGTCATAAGAAAGGCTTTCTATATTGCACAGCTTATAAACAAAATGATTGTGACTAGATTTAGAGATGTTATTGCCCCCATTTACAAAGCCCTCATTAGGTCAATCATTTTGCATAATGCACACTTTGCCATGTATCTGTTCAGACCCATGCAACAATTGGAATACCCATAGAGACACCTTACTAAAAGGATACAAGTCCTAAACAACACGTCTTGTGTGGACCACCTCAAAGATTTATCACTATACTCAGTATCCTACAGAGTGCTTAGAGGGGACATGTCTGGCATACAAGGCATTGTTTGACCTAATACAGATGGACTGACTGAACATCAGCAAGTCAAATGCCATCAGAAATACTCCATCCAGGTATCTAAACTGAATGTTGTGGAGAGACGGATATTCATCACAGAGGCTACCACTGTTCCAGAACAGACTATCCATTCAAGTAAAACAAAGCTCATCCCTGTCCATATTCAGATGCAACTTGGATCTAAGGATAGGTCACTAATGGATAGAGGCAGTTCCTAAATGCTGCATCCCTTACATGGGTCCCCTCAAATTATTTATAGTATGATTACATTTATTCTCACTAGGGCTAATATACAATTATCAGCCATGGGATAGGTAAGTCCAATCAGGAAATGTTAATTCAAGCACCAAAAGGGAAATTGTCTAAGCTTAAAATGGCCTCCAAGTAAACATATGTGGTGGTAGTAAATAGTTTTAAAAAATTGCCCTTTTTAGATCACTAAGTGCCCCTCTCACACTCTGCCCCCAGTCTTCAGCAGCTTCCAGCACCTCTGGGTCTACTTTGTTTGCTAGAAAACATATTTCACTGAAACTCATTTTGTCGAAGTCTAATTTTACTGAAAATGAATTGCCTGAGCACAATTCAATGAAAGCCCACTTCACTGAAATCTCATTTGACTAAAACTCATTTCATCTAAAAAGGTATATGCCCTGTTCCCCATTGTAGTGTGATCCTCCACACCCACTACTAATTAAATATACCATCTCCAAGATCGCACTACAGTGAGGAAAATGGTAACTATACCATTCCCCGCTGTGCAGCAATCTCCATTCAAATGGTTCGAAGTTTCAAAACATTGATCTTATGGTCTCAGCCATAAGAAAGTCGAAGTTTTGAAACTTTTAAAGATATATATATATATATATATATATATATATATATATATATATATATATATATACACACACACACACACACACACACACACACACACACACACACACACACTAAACGTAAGACAGTGTGGGAGTGTGTATGCTATATATTCTGTAAATTCTTTTCACCTTCATAAAATGCACAATTACAACTAATTCAGCAACTATTTTGTCCTTATAAATTATACCTCTTTTGAATTGTTCTTTCATTATGTTCTAAATTTAAAGTTATTACTTAATATAAAGAAACAACTTAAGTTATACATTCTAGTGTTCATGTAGGATAAGGACGACATACACTATTTCACGTTAACCATGAAAGTACTCAGTATGAAATAATGGTATAAGTCAAGTTGTGTAAAATCAGCTAGGCTCCTAATAAAAAACCTTGAACTGTCACCTGCAAGTCCAATACTGCTAGAGTTAGCCAAATATTTATGGCAACAGCTCACTGCAGCAAATAACAGATAAAAAATACTTTTTTCATTATAACCTGGCTGAAAATGTTCATCTGCATCTTAATTTGGCAACAAATAATATGGATATTAAAATGTTTTTCATTACAACTTGGCTGAAGATGATCATCACTGCGTTAATGTAACAGCAAATTGCTAAACATCTAAGATGGCTTTTCTCTCAGTACATCCATTCTGGAAATAGCCATCTGGATCTTTGCTTTTGAGTTCAAGTCTGACTGCATTATAAGTCCACAAGGGAAGTCGTGTTTAGTCTTTCTGTTCAAGCAAATGTTTGTGACTGTAATTGCAGTAATTTGTATAGGAGAGTTGAATGTTAAACAGACAACAGAATAATAAGAGACACCTCTTATTTATCCATCCTAGCTGCAAGATAAAACAGACATAATATCAGTTTGCACCTTGACAACAGTTGTCTAGAGTCTAAGTGCTAGAAGCTCTTCTATATTCTGCACCATTTGCTCCCATTATGGAATAACACAATAGACTCTGTTTCTGATTAGGAGGCCACAAAGACCAGTAGCTAAACACAAAACTAGAAATCAGTACAAGAGTCAGTGTTCTGTTCTTTTGTATTTACCATGTATTGTAGTAATTTAAGGAAGCTATGAAGAGGATGAAGAATGGAAAGGCTGTTGGTCCAGGTGACATACCTATGGAAGCATGAAGGTGGGTTTTTTTACCAAATTGCTTAATAAAATCTTGGAAAGTGAGAGGATGCCTGAGGAGTGGAGAAGTATATTGGTACTCATTTTTATGAATGAGTGATATGCAGATCCATAGTAATGACAGAGGGATAAAACTGATCAGCAACAGCATGCAGTTATGGGATAGAGTAGTGTAAACTAGGTTTCCTGCCTGGAAAGAGCACTACAGATGGGATGTTTGCTCTGAGGGTATTAATGGAGAAGTATAGAGAAGGTCAGAAGGAGTTGCATTGTGGCTTTGTGGACTTTGAGAAAGCATATAACAGGATGTCTAAAGAGGAGTTGTGGTATTGTATGAGGAAGTCGGGAGTGGCAGAGAAGTATGTAAAAGTGGTACAGGATATGTCCAAGGGCAGTATGACAGTGGTGAGGTCTGCGGTAGGAGTGATGGATGCATTCAAGGTTGATGTGGGATTACATCAAGGATCAGCTCTGAGACCTTTCTTATCTGCAATGGTGATGGACAGATTGACAGGTGAGATCAGACAGGAGCTCCTGTGGCGCATGATTTTTGCAGATGACATTGTCATTTGTAGTGAGAGAAAGGAACAGGTACAAGAGACCATGGAGAGGTGGAGATATGCTCTACAAAGAAGAAGAATGAAGGTCAGCAGGACTAAGACAGAATATATGTGTGTGAATGAGAGGGAGGACAGAGGAATGGTAAGGATGCAGGGAGTAGAGGTGGCGAAGGTAGATTAATTTAAATACCTGGGATCAACAATTTAGAGTAATGATTAGTGTGGAAGAGAGGTGAAGAAGAGAGTGCAGGCAGGGTGGAGTGGGTGGAGATGAGTGTTAGGAGTGATTTGTGAGAGACAAGTACCAGTAAGAGTGAAAGGGAAGGTCTACAAGATGGTAGTGAGACCAGCTATCTTATATGGGTTGGAGACAGTGGCACTAATGAAAGACAGGAGTCAGAGCTGATGAAAAGACATGAGTCAGAGCTGGATGTGGCAGAGTTAAAGATGTTAAGATTTGCACTGGATGTGATGAGGATGGACAGTATTAGAAATGAGTATATAAGAGGGTCAGCTCAGGTTGGACGGTTTGGAGACAAAGCTGGACAGGCGAGATTGCATTGGTTTGGACGTGTGCTGTGGAAAGATGTTTATCGGGAGAGAAATACTAAGGATGGAACTGCCAGGTAAGAGGAAAAGGAAGACCTAAGATAAGGTTTATGGATGTCGTGAGAGAGAACATGCAGGTGGTTGGTGTGACAGAGCAAGATACGCAGGACAAGAAGAAATGGAAAAAGATGATCTGCTGTAGGAACCCCTAATGTGAGCAGCTGAAAGAAAAAGAAGTAGCAACTGTAACTTGTTTCCTTTACAATAGTACTCAAGTAACATGGTATTACCAGCCAAAAGAGAAGACTTATCAACTGTTTGCTGCAGGAAGTGAAGATGGTGTCTTAAGTGATCCTTTAGGGAGACATTTATAGTTACTAACTCTATAGACCTATGTACAGAAGGATATCAGTACTGTCATTCTTTCCTCTTTTTTAACAACTTTATTGAATTATCTGTTAAGACATAGGCAGAGATATATTTATATAAAAGAAAACAAACCGTACTAGCATGTTCCTGGTGTCAAACATTAAACATCGCACATATTCTTTTATACAGTTATCATCAATGCAACATTACATAAATTGACTAATTCCTGCCTTCCCTCAAACCTCGGTCTTCCTCCAAAACATTATTCTACATGTATTGTTTCCACCATTTCTTTTTTTCTATGTAATTTGCTCCTACCTTTTTTAGAGATCCCACTTCCAGTCCTTTTATCTCTGTTACAATATTTGCTACTTCAAATTTAGTTGGTTTAGACTTTCATTTCCATTTTCTAGTAATTACTTCTTTGGCAGCCACCAGAATTAAACTTAGCAAGTTCTTACTATGTCCAGGCAATTCACATTGTGTATTCCAGATCAAAAACAACAATGATTTCCTTAGCTGCACCCACTTGCTCAATCAATACCTCTGACAGAGCACTCTGTAGGAAATTTTTGAAGGCTGCCAACTTATTACACTCCCAAAACATATGTTCCCAGCTCTTTCTTCCCCATTGACCCTTCACCATTTGTGATGTACTTGAGAAAAATTATTTTCAATCTGCTTGGGGTATAAAAATACCTATGAAAACACTTCCAAGCAAAAATCCTAGATCTTCTAGACTTTGTTGCATATTTGGGAGACATGCATATGCCCTCCCATTGTTTTCTTGCAAACTGCTTATCCAGTCTCTATTCCCAATCTTTTTAACCTACTCTAATTCCTATAGTTAAAATAAAATATTTTATATGCCCCACTAATTATCCCTTTTGTAACAACAGCTTCTGTTCCAGATTCAACTAAAAACTGTAGCAGATCATCCCCCAGATTTAATAAACTCCCTGTAAGAATAGTACAAGCCCTACACAAAGTATATCATGGCCATGTCTGCAGCTCCCCTTTGGCAGTATGCCTTGCATATTCATGAAGGCGCACTACTGAGGGAGAGCCATGTACACAGTTACTGAATCGGTGCTAGGGGGTGTGTTTCAGTGCCCGCAGATGTGTAACACACCCCCTGCACTGTCAAAGTGGCGTACAGCACCAAAAGATGCCATCAGACACTTATTCATAATTATTGTTATGTATGTCACACAGGTTGTGTGTTACAGTGTCCGTAACACAACCCCTCTACTTTCAAATTGCCGTATGGCACTAAAATGTTACATAAATATATCCTTGGCCAGTATGAAAATGTAGCTGCAGGGGGTGTGTTACAGTGTCTGTAACACACACACCCCCTGTACTGTCAGAGTGTCGTACGGCACGTAAATTAAATTTGCACATGTGAGTTTTCCTTTTATGTTTATGTGTTGTTTTTTTTTGTCAAATTTAAGCAGGTTTTTGTGGTGTGGTGCATTGCTCAGCAATACTTAAACATAACAAAAAGCTATATAGAAATGTATAGTTGAAATATTCACAGCCAAGTAAGATGAATGGTTTGAGTCATGGTTTTGTGTGCAGTAGGTGCATGGTTTGAATACCAGAACAGGCCATTCAGCTTTTATATCAGAAAGCAGTTCTATTTATATTTCTATTTTTTAATTGACATACTTATTGATATTTGTCAACCAGGTTAGTGCAGCTGGCCCAGAATCCCACCACTGTCACAGGAGATATGAGGTGAAAACGTCCAGTTAAACACAATTCCCCAATACAGTTCAGTCATACACCAAGGTAATGTAATTAAAGTACATAGGGTGAGGTCATGTAAAGTAAAATACAGGCACATAATAATAAAGTATCAATAATAAGTAATTAATATGAATATATATTTTTGTTATTATTTAAAAATCTTGTTTTCCCTTTGCTAAATCTTGCTAAGCACTGCTAGGCCAAGCTAGGTGATGCCTAAACAGGACCTATCTTAGCAATACTCAGCAATGCTTAGCTCGGCTTAGCCAGTTTGAGCATTACTAAGCAGTGCCATTCCGAGCAGTCCTCAGCTGAACTAAGTGGATTTGCACACTGCTAAGCACTGCTAAGCATTTGCCACTTTAAGCACTGCTCAACTCAGCTTAGCGGGTTTGTGCACTGCTAAGCTTTGCTTAGCATTTTTAAAAATGGTCCAATGGCATCAAAGGGTGGGAAAATAGCCTTATTTATGCTGCACATGCAGGAAGACAGCCAGAACCTGTTGGAGTTTTATCAATGCAGGCGTTATGGCTGGAGTTGGAGATGGAGTGCACTTTCATTTGCAGCACTGGGGCATATTTGAGTCCAGGGTCATGGTTGGGCTCCTCATTAAAGACCATGACAAGAGACTGCTGCAGGGCTAGTACCAGGGCTCTGAATATAAGTCCAAGGCCTGGGACCATCTGGCACGTGACCTCACCAATGCCACTGGAATCCCCTGCACTAGTGAGCAGGTGCGTCATCATTATGATGACCTGAAACGGAGGAAGGGGGTGCTCTTGGACTAGTGGATCCAAGATGCTCAGGAAGGGAATGCCCCAGAAGTTTGTAAGTATAGGAACCATTGCCTTATGAAATTCTAGCATGAATATGTGATAGACAGGTACGCATAATGGTGTGTTCCCTTCCCATAGTTGCAGAGGAGAGGACTCGCAACTTAACCTAACAAGGATGCACCAAGAGTGTGGTGAGTACAGATATTTCTTGTACTATATAGTAATATTAATAAGAAAGAACACAGTAGTAACTGCCAGTAGATATATTCTGACTGTACTGCAATAACAGTAATAATGTGTATGAATGACATGTGTATACGGTATTAATACTAATGATCTGGTAATAAAGTACACAGGCATTCTAAATGTGAAGGGAATAAATAATATCCATTCATGATCTACAGGAAATACAGTACAACTGTAGTCAGAATTGTGAAGGTAAAAGTGTTAGTATTGTATCCTGTGGGGTGTGAGGCTCCAAATTCCAAATTGTCCACATCATGCGCAACTGTTGCTGCCCAAGAATTGGAGAGCTATGGTCCTTTCCTACACCTGTACTGAAAATCCCTACCTACCTTTCATATTGTTTTTCCCCCTGCTTGCTCCCATTTCACCTCTTTCATATCACCCCTTTTTTCTTTTCTTTTTTTGGAAATAGTGCTGGTTCTAGTGAGGATAAGCAGTTCTAAGCAAAGCTAAGTGGAGGTATGCACTGCTTGGCATCATGGTGCATCCCACAAACCCATGCAACCTGCTTAAAACTGCTTTAATCCCCCTATCTGATTCAGACACTGTTCTACCCAGCAACAAAATAACCTGCCCTGGCAAGTCTTGAACCCAGGACTCTCTGCACTATGGTCACAGCAATATACCACTAGGCCAACTTATCTCTGAGGAAGTACTGTTGTTTTCTAAATATATAATGCAGTACAGTCATGTAAATTTAGGGAAAAAGCCACTGCTGTTAAGTACTGAACCCAGGACCTTCGGCACTATAGTCAGAGCAATGCATCACTAGGCCAACCCAGCTCTGGGGAATTACTACTGCTTTGCTAAATATATTATGCATTACAGTTATGTAACATTAGGGAAAAAGACACCCCTGCCAAGTATTGGCCCCAGGACCTTCTGAACTGCACTGTACCTGTAGGCCAGCTCAACTCTGGGGAATTACTGCTGTTGTAACAAAGATAACCTGAGTACCAGTGACACTACTTCGATGTATAATGTGATAAATGACAGCGTACTTGAGCCTGTGATGCAGACACTGAACCAATACACAATGTTGATGGATTGACAGGAGGACTATGATATCAGGTACAGCTGACAACTGCACAGACTTTTGCAAAATGTCCACAGTTCTGTCACCTATGTATGGCATGCTTGTCATCAAAGCTATTACCTGTGCTAACGTATTGGCAAGGCAGTGCAGATTGATTTCACAAAAGCAGGAAAGACAGGCCAATATCACATGTCATAGCCATCCAAGCACACATGTTCATGCCAATCCTGTGTAAAACACTGTATGCATGCATATATGTCTTGCAACTACATCTCCCATAATAATTACTCAGTAGCTCTATCTGTAACATTCCTAGCATGTCTGGCATCTGGACAGTCACAGTTCTGGCCCACAGTCCAGTCTGTTGCATGACAACTACATGCTTAGCAATACAACCTAGAAATGACTGAGCCCTGCAATGTCCAGCAGACCTGGCTGCTGCTAACACAGCCACTGCCACCCACAGTAGCATGTCAAATGCCTGGAGGGTGGGACACATGTCATACATATGAATATGTGTCCTAAACCTCACCTACCATGTTCTGGATGGTACTACTACTTAACATATGTACCAGAGGGACATGGCTCACCTGGACTGTAATGGGTACTGTCACCCTGGCCATGCTGTGACACAAGAGCTGACACAGCTCCCTCACTGATATATACAGATTGCTATCCCCCAATGTCTTCACAATCCCCATTATGACTCTTGGCCAGAATGCAGCAGCTGTGGCCTGCCACACATGCAGCTGTATGTTCAGATATGTGCTACAGACCTACCATACCACTTAAATACCTAAAACAGGGCATCCATACAACACCCATACATAAAGGGTTGGAGGAATGTTCAGGTGACAGGGACATGTATCACAGTCTACCCCTACAAGCATACACAGCTGATACCCCAGCATCAACTGCAGCAGCATGCACATTCAGATAAAAACGATATATGACACTTACATCTGCCTGTCTCCTTAATGACCCCAACACACATTGTTAAACACTAACATGCCACAGACTCACAAACTCTGTTAACAATGGTAAAACACAGCATGCAAAACTGTGGACAAAATACATCAGTCCAAGCAGTGAACAATATGTCTACATACCCAGTGTGATGGTGTAGCTCCCACACCTCGATAATGTCCTCCACACAGGCCAAGAAAAGGGCCAAGGCCTACATGAAGACCTAATTATAGGACTGTGTTCCCATGCCATTGGCTAATGGCAATGCAGCCCAGCTGTTCTGGATGCAATTAGCAAGTGGGAGTCACAGATTGGTGCACAAGCAATCACCTGTATATGAGCATTACCTACAAAAGGCAGCTGCTGCCTATGGTAAACAGGTCTATCACTTTCTTCATGATGACAGACTGTAATACTCTAGGAGACTACAACTGGCTTTCTTCTCACAAAGGAGTACAGCAATATACCAGGTATGTCATAGAATTAAGCATGTAATGGAATGCAGATGGGGGGATGCAGTCATGGGAAATACGAAGTTAAACAGTAGGTCTCAACCACATTTCTTGGACTGACATGTTGCTGTTAGTCTGCTGTCCAGCACCTATGGCCATCCCATATGACTTTGTCTGCAGTGACATAGATCACAGCTCTGGCCCCTGAGTCACCCCAGCAATGGTCACCTCACATATGGCATCTACTGGATTGCCTATTGTACAATACTGACAGTAAGTACTGGTGGGTACAGCTGGTATATCACACCATGTACTGTCAGCGAGCCCCTCTCAGTTTGTGAATGTAATATAGGCTTAGTTCAAAGATTGTCCAGGTGTCCCTGACCATTCCTGACATACTCTGGCTAGATCACTGTGTACTCCACACCTGTATCTCATTGCCTGTCACCTATGGCTAGCATACCTGGTGACCCCCTGCAGCAGTACAGCAGGTTATAGGCACTAGTAGTGAGGGAACAATGGGTCTGCCTCAGCAGCAGTGTGTACATATTGAGCATACAATGTAAGAAAATGAATACAGTAACAGATATTTATGTACCATACTGTATTCCAGGGGCCTGGCATGTCACAGACACGTTCTCCAGACTCTGGGGACAACCATCAAGTATTGTCCAACTGGTGTCCAGAAATCCACATTTGTCTGACAGGGGGTCTACATCTATCAGGCACATGTACATATTCTGCAAACATCTGACTACTGCAGATGTCAGACACCTACAAGGAGGACACCCTACACCACATATGCACTGCTCCCAGTTATTGTGTAGCACAGATTTTGTTGGAATGTCCACATACACTTGTAGTACCACTCACCTATTTGTCAGATGTAGGCTGGATGACATGATACTATAACGTTGCCCATAGGGGACACCCAACAGTTGATGGTATTGATGGGTGTGGACACATAACAACACAGTCTGTCACAGCACTCAGGCCATATCTGGTATTCCTGGTACCATATGATGTTACTAGGCTATGTGCTCTGAGCAGCCATATGCCTAGGCCAGATGTTAGCCCATGTGTATGTATGGCAGCACCTGATGCACCAGTCCAACAGGGACACAGGCGGTATCCCAAGGGTGTATGTGCAGTTAGTGATCCAGTTATCCAGGTTATGGCTGCAGAGGTGTAAATAGCTACCCTGCCTGATGTGGATAGGATGCACATTCCACCATAGGGTGATTGTATGGGACACACATATGAGCTGCCAACATGCCCAGTTCATGTCACACTCCAGGTTGACATTGTGTGTGTGTGTGTGTGTGTGTGTGTGTGTGTGTGTGTGTGTGTGTGTGTATTTGTGTGTGTGTTAACAGAGTAGAGCATGAGTTACACTCATGCGGAAGTCCCAACAATATTGAGTCCATGATTGCTTTGCATGCCACTCTGAGGTCACCTTTGAGGACTATGTATGACACCGGGTAGAGGTTGGCCTTATAGCCTATTGTTGAATGGTAGATGTGTGATGCCCTTGTATTCCTTGGTGGGGTGCCTCTGTGATGTCCCCAGCTGCTGCATGTGCTGTGTGATGTGAATGATGAACAGGGAATTATCACAATAATGGGCCTCATTGGGGGAATATGGGGATGTTTTTACCCCATGTTCCTTAATGACATTCCCTTATGCATGACATGGGTCATGTAGCTGGTTTACCTTGCGATGGGAGTGACAATTGTGCTGAAATGTCATGTTGCCAAAGACCTGTGTCCACAGCTCCCTCATAACTGATTGTGTGCCTAGGATGTTGTTAGAACTGTGATACTATGTGGGGACATCATTCTCCCCAAAGGAGTTGATACTGCATGTGCTGGTATGCAACTTAATGCCATGTGTTTGGTAATAGTCATGTATCTGTGTGAGACCCTCCTAGGCCGATGTCTACATCACTAGGGAATCTGGTGATGGCACACAGCATGCAGTCATCTGCTGACATGGTCGGACATAGGTTAATGGCTGTACATGCACCTTAGAAGTGTACATCACACATAACATAGGCCCAAACATGGAACAGCAGGTTACACCTAGTTATGGGTCAACTGTTTGAGGTGGACTCCTCTATGTGGAATAGGTAGGTTGTGTCAGCGTACCAGTGTACTACCCCTATGGTAACATATGGTGTGATGTATACTTGTGGTCTATATTATAAGATCGACAGTTGAAAACATCGAACACCATATGGTCAACACCATATAGTCAATGTCTTCAAACATCGAACTTATAAAAACAACAACAAAAAAAAAAAAGAAAAAAGTAGTCGATGTTGTGTGCTTTCGCTATTCTTGTAACGACAATATCAGCTTCAATATTGTCAGCTTTTGAGAATATGATATAGACCCGTATACTTGGGAGAATCATATCTATAATGGCCACATGGGTTACACTGTCACAGAGTTTGTCCAAGTCAAGGTAGGCAGTTTGCACTGTCACCCCCCCCCATCCATGGCTTTGGTGACTGCGTCATAGAGGTCAACCGAGTGAAACAAACATGAACCCTTCCTTGACAAAGCCTAAATGTGCATGATGGAGTGTCAATTTCCTTCTTAATGGGGTTTACTATAAACTGTGCTATGGCCTTGCAGAGCAGTCTAGTTAGGCTGTTGGGTCTATCATGTGACTGAGTGGGGGATGCCCACCTTAGTGTAAAGGAGTGACAGTGGTCATCCATCAGACAGTTGGGACAAAGTCAGTAGACAGTCCTTCATTGAATATGGTTCCTTATAGTGTTGCAAGGTTATGCTTGGGGTCATGTAGGATGCATCCTGTCATGTGATAGGCTCCCATGGCAGATGTGTACCATGAATTTCACATGGCAGTGGTGACCTGTTCCCTACATATAGGAGATGGGGAGATACTGTGGATATCCTGATGTACTGATGGGGAAGACGGGGGTGAAACCTACATCAACTCTGTCAGGCATCCAGTATGCTATACCAACAGCACTGACATAGCCAGTGTCCTTAAGCACCACAAGTGATCAGCTGCATGTGCTTCTTGTGCTGTTGCAGACATATGTGCAGTAGGGGGGATGACTGTCTGTAGTGGATGTAGACAATATAAGCTCTGTGTTGTGCAGCTTTTGCAGGACTGATCCCATTTTCATGTAGACGCTAAGGAGACATTGCTCCACAATGGGCACCTGCCCCTATTTTGTGTTAGATAGTGGCATGTCATCCCTTTTATAGACACTATGTATTGCACATGTCCACCAGACATGTGTACACATCCTACCTGAGGATGATGTAGGCCTTTCAGGTATGCCTGACTACATGCATCTATGCAAATGCAGATATAGCACTTGTGTGTATGTGTGGATATTAGTGCCAGTCCTTAATGAGGGGTTGGGGGTTGTTAGGCTGTGTATATTCCCCCAGGAGGATGTATTCCATGTTGGAGGTGTATGTATGGCTGACCCTAGCTAGATGGGCATTGTGGGAGATCGTGACTGCAAACGTGACTGCATGATGGGTGCTTTGCCATGGAGGATGACACTGTAGGGATGCTACAGTGGTAACCCATGTTGTGCAATGTCAACTGCAATACACCTTCAACTCATGTGGGGGTAGCCCCTGGCTACACCAAGGTGTTTGTACTGCCATTGTTGATGGCTGTCTAGCCATTTGTGTGCTGGCATAGGTACAGCTTACAATGTATGTTAGAGTCATTCAACTGACCCAGGATCAGGGTACAGACCCGACTCCTAATACAGGTGATGAGGTCTATATAGGCAGAATGGGCTTCCTGGTCATATGTGGTAGCTAGCTGTGATATGAATAGGTGTGTGCTGGCAATGGTGAACTGCCCCTGCAGTGTCCCCTGTGTATCTTACTGCCTGTACAGCATGGAGGTGTGTATGTGTGTCATATATATGGAAGCCCCATGTCCCAAGGCATTACTGACTACACTTTGACTTCTGAATGTATGATAGGGTGGTTGACCAGGTAAGGCTGGGGTGCTTTCTGCAGCTTTGAACCATGGTCTGTGTGAGTGCACAGATGTCTGCAGTTCTCAGGGTTAGGACTGCTTGCAATGAGGAAAAGTCATGTGTACGCCCGTAGCCCTTAACAACATGTCCTTCAATGTGTGCTGCACTGGCACTTGTTGGTAGGGATAACATAACCACTTTTACTAATGGAGTCACAATGGGGCTGGTAAGAACCACTGGCAGATGCATGAAGGCCAGTGAAGACAGATGGAGGTCATTTCTCACAGAGCATTGTGGTCTGTTTACCATATCATCCCAGACTCACAGGTACTGGAACCCCTGGAATATCTCAGGATAAATATGTACGTGTTAAGGGCAATCATTCCATGATTGTATTGTGGCATCAGTCTGGGTGACAACATAATGCAGCATAAGGCTAGGGACATACCTGCCTGGGACACATAACCAGTGTGTTCACTCATGTCTTACTGTGTATAGTCCAGAGACGTACATGTCAGGTCAGGTACACCAACATGTACTGTGACAGACCCATGACAGTACCTGTTGGTGAGAGACATCAGTAGGTATGCAATGAGGCAGAGCCTGTCACTTGACATACAGGTAACTGTGACCATCCACATACACAGCCAGGTGAGAGGCATACCAGTGTGTCTCCACTGGAGTCCCCTATGTGTAACAAGTTTGACATGGGCTGAGGCCTGCATGGCTGTGAGACACAGGTGTGTGGCCATGTCTGATATTTTGCCAAGTATGGCTGTGGCATTCATGTGTGTCTTTGCCTTGGAGATCCCCTTTGTGGATGTGGATGCTGAGGACCACTGCAGATGTTTGTGTGTGTTGTGTAGGTGTGGATGGTGTGTCAGGTGTACTGCTTGTGTTGACAACCTGTTTGGGGACAGATATGTGGCCTTGACAGTGGGAGAGCATGAACTGCAGGTTCCTACTGTCAATGCATCTCTCACACAGTGTGTTCCTTAGTGGTGTTTGTAGATGGCTGTCCATCCGTTTACATGAGGCAGGTGCTGCGCAGTGCCAGGACACCCATATCAACCACACTAGCTGGGTAAACTGTAGGACATTGTCCAGCCATATAGTAAATAATATGAGGGAGGAAGGCCAGGGAGACATGAGGGGTGGGCCTATAGACCAGATGATTACTAATACAGAAGGAGGCTGACACCCCAGCAGACCATCTAGACAGTCTTTGAACAAACAGTAATAGGTGCAACAGGTACATGCATTGCAACACCTCATAGCACATTCAGCAAGTAGCATGAAACAATAGGATCAGGGGGCAATGCATGCTGTATTGCCACTATGTTGCTGATACCCACAGGCATACTGTGCTGATAGATGGCAGGGGTATGATGTGGGGGTTAGCAGTCAATACTGCTGGCAAAAGTGGATGTGCAGGGTCTGTACATAATTGTGAGTAATGTATGAAGTCCTATGATGTGTTCCCCCATTCATGTCTTTCAGGTGGGATGTACAGGTGTCCCAACCCACCATTTTCAGAAGCTGAGACTGCTGAAATTATTGATGCCCTGAGACTCCATCACTGGGTGCTGTTGTCAAGGAGGCGCCATAACCAGCAACAATGCACTGAACTGTGGGCAGACCTGGTAGCAACAGTGAATGATGTGGGCCATTGAGGCAGGAGTTACAAACAGGTCTAACACCGTGCTACTAATCGTATACACCATGCATGGCAAAGGGCTGCAGCTGTGGCCAGGGACCTTTCCACCACTCTCAGCCACAGAGGAGTTCCTGGAAAACCAAGGTTCAGCCACCAGCTCATAGTAAACCATCAGTACATATGTAGAGGAGGTGGGTGGCACAGATTCCACAGCCAAGGAGCATCCAAGTAAGCCTCCAGTGGTCATCACGTTAATATTGTACCATTCATAGTGGCAGCCTCTGCATACCTCTATGCATATATCAGGTCAGTCTGCATTTGTGGGTGAGGTTTTGTAATGCACACATATGCACACACACTGTGGATGTCAGCAATCTGGGTAGTATCACAGCTTATACTGTAAATGTTGATAGATGCACATATTATCCTGTACCAATGCCACATGTGTGTATGTTGACCATACCTCAATCCTACAAATCCATAGGTACCTCTGGTGTGGCAGTGGAACATCAACCTGCAGCTGATGAGTGTGTAAATGTCATGTTGTGGCTCACCTATACCCTTAGGCATGTTAAAGGCTGCCAGTTTGCCATGAACACAACTGTTAAGCTTAGCCATATTGCAAAATGTGCATGTTCACTTGTGGTGGGGTTCACTGCAGTGCATCACATTTGTAATTACAGTAGCATATTTGCAGGAGCTGTAACATATTAGCTCATAGTTTTCTATAGGTGTAGCCACTCTGCTATAAAGGGCTGCATTACTATTGTGTAAATGAGTGCACTGTGTGTTAGGTGAAGGTCCATCACATACTCCAACTTGTCATGTATCTCACAGGTGTACAGTGCTAGCAACATTAACTGGATGTAGCTGCACTACATGTTGATGAGGGCCTGTCCAGAGTGTGTCTGTTGTAATCTGATTGTGTGCTGTGCATGGCATCAGTCAAACAGTGTGGTCTGTATAATGGCTTTGTGGCATCCACCTGTTTGTGTGTGTATGTGTGTGTGTGTGTGTGTGTGTGTGTGTGTGTGTGTGTGTGTGTGTGTGTGTGTGTGGATCAGCAAACATTATAGTGCAAGGATTCATGTAGTCATGTTGTCTTCCCCTCACAGGTGACCATGATGGTTGGAGTGTGTGCCACTCACAACCTGATGTCAGTGTCTCATCAGACTGTGATGATGATGGTGGCCATTGTAAGGCACAGGTGGGGTTGTTGGTGGCTGAATCTATCCCATTTGTTGACATTCCACTTCCATCATTAATGTCCCTGCATACGGTCAGTATGCCCAGATATACCCAGTCCCTAGCAGCCACAGATATTAGGCAGTAAGAGAGTGGTTACATCAAACAGGCAAGTGTGGGGTTTATGGCATCTGTGATTGTAGACACTAACCAAGACCAGAGAGCTGGCAAGGTCCCACACAGGCAGAATGACAGGGGTGCTCGAATGTGGATTGCTGCCCATCCTGCACCTGTCACAGGTGTCACAGCACATGTCACCTGATGCATGTTTCGGTCCATCATGGAGGCACAGGCACATTGGTAATGGTACACCAGAGAGATGCTCAGGGTCATGGATGTCGCACTGCCTGGCATGCATAGCACCCTCCATTGCACTGGTGATGTCTTATGTCATTTTGCTGATGTAGTGGATAGACGGTGGGGTGAGACATTGTCAGTCCTTAACCTTGCAATTTCTGTGCTTGAACATGTGGTGGGAGTAGGGCATCGGACATGTGGATGTAGATCAGCAACAACATCAGCTGAGAGCCTACATGGCCATGCACAGTCACACTCCTGTAGTGGCAGTCCCACCAACACTACCAAAGGGAGGGTGCTGTCCACATCAAAACACGCCAGTCCATGGGCATGTGGTCCTGGGTGGTCCCATGAGGGGCACAGACCCAGCAGACACCGTTCACTGTCAGGAAGTAGTACTGCATCTGGCCTTGGACATGATGTTGTCAGTACCACTCCTGGCAGAACCAATTCTCACGTTCATGGCTGGAGATGGTGAACTGTACACTCTGCCATATACGGTCCTCAGCTGTCCAACATACCCTGGTGTAGGGCAAGCACATGGCTTGACTGTATGCTTGCACACACTCACACATCACTGTCACATGCAGGTCACCAACAGATGCACACAGCTCCTCTCCATGGCCCAGCTGACCAGCACCCCTCCAGACACACACACACACACACACACACACACACACACACACACACACACACACACACACACACACACACACACACACACACACACACACACACACACACACACACACACACGATGTCAACTGTATGGCCTAGCCTAGGCATTTGGCAACCACACACCACATCCTGTGCATGTGATGATACCTGTGCTACATTCCTGTTATCCAGATCATTGATGCAGAGACATATTAATATGTGTCTGATGCACAGGGTGACTATAGTACAGGTAATGGCAGTTTGAAGTGTACTAGTGTTATGCCATGTAAGGTGCTGTCTGTACCTTTGTGCCATGATGCTTTATTACTGTTAGTACTGCTGACTGTCCAGTATCTCATAGAACTTATGTTTCTGTTTCACATGTCTGTGTGTCTAAGTTCTGCTGCCATTACGTGATTCAAGCCTGTTGTGCCGATAATGCGCACAGAGTTATACTGACATATATGGGGCAGCTGTTGTAGGGCTGAGCACAACATTGCCATATAGGCATGCCAGAATGCATCTGTGAACAACCTGTTCAATACCAAGTGGGGCAGTACTGATTCAAGGCTGTCTGCATGGAACAGGTGTTGAAGGCCATAGATAACCTTTGTGGGTGTTAGCATTGCCTTTCAATTTGAGGCAGCTGTCTGCATAGGTACATAACAGACCTGCCATGCTGGTAAGGTGTTGTTGTACTGACTGAGGACTATACGAGATAATTTCCACCTTTTTTCTGGATGCAGTCCCTTTACCTATATGGTGAACCAGATGCAAGCCTTTTCTGACCACTTCCACTACTTGATGGTTGAATGCAACAGTGTTATCAACCTGAGTAGCCAGGTCTGTTAATGCAGTTTTTGTGTTTATCGGGTTGCTGTTGATGTGGGAAATAGTGGGTCCATGTCCTTGCCATATGGTATGATGGTACTGTTTTCTGCATTCAGCTGGAGGCCAGGACCTGGTCACCATTCCATACCCACTGTATGACCCCATTGCTGCATGTTAACATCAGTTTGTAGGTCAGTGGCAGCACACTACTCACAGTTGCCAGAGCTTGAGGTGGTACCTACGTATGTGGGAGGTGGCAGTTAGTATTCATGCTTTCATACATGTAGGTCATTGTGGGCAGAAGCTACTCACAGGGCATACACATGTTTACATATTGCACGCACATAGGCAACACAGAGTAGGCTTGCCACCTTCTCAAATGTGGAATGTGGGACACATCTTGTAATATTGTGACACTTGGCAGGACATACCATAACACATGGCAAGTGCACCAAACAGGAATTCCCTTTGTTTGCCAATATGACTGCTTCTTTGTGTCACATCACCCTAGGTTATGCTATTTCTCATACCAGTGAGGTGCTTCTGATGTGAAATAACTGCTTTATGCAGGTAGTAGACAACCTTAGAAAATGTTTGTTGTCCTACACTCTAGGGACCTCTGTATTGTTTGTGTCATTTACAAAGGTCACACATGGCTAAACATGGATTGAAACCTGCAGTGTGGGACAAGTGGTGGCCATTGCTCTCATCGCTACAGATGTCTTCAGAATGTCCTGATGTTTTCCACATCTTTTTGTTATGTTTGGCACAACATTGTGGTTTTCTGGCAGTGTGAACTCATTAAAGACTGACGCTGCACAATAATCACATATTCCTTCCTGTCAGACTTCATATACTTCAGAAAATGAATGCAAATGCACAACCTGTTCTGCTATCTACTTTTAAGTTTGTCAGAGCAATATTTAAAGGTTGACCCTAATATTTGGGCTTTGTCCAAATTTTCTGTATGGCTTTCTTCAGATGTCTTTCTGTAAAGGGTCGAGAAGAAGAACCCTCCCAAACCCAAGAACCCCACTCGGCCTTCCTGAGAACACTGGAAAATATGAAGGTCTCTCCAAACACCATCATATTGGGTGACTTCAACTACCCAAACATAGACTGGGAGCATTACTCTAGCTCCAACACCCTAGCCCAAAGGTTCCTAGAATTTATAAACTCAAATGCTATGGTACAACTTGTTACCACTCCCACAAGAGGGGAAAACATACTGGACCTGATCATCACCAACATGGGGACTCTATGCTGCAGACCAGAAGTGTATCCCTCACTGGTAAGATCAGACCATAAACTAATCTCACTGGATATTCACATCCCGACCCCACCCCTGCCCAGAAAACCACAGTGAAAAACTTCTCTAAAGCAAATTTCACACTCCTCAAAACTGAGGTGGAATCCTTCAAAGCCCCCGGGCCTGTGGAAAATATGGCCCAGACCGCAGAATCCTTTATAAACGCATTCTATGAACACCTTCAGGAATGCATGGATCATGCGATCCCAAATAAAACCAAGACCCAATCCTCCAAAGGCAGACGTCCTGTCTGGTGGACCCCAGCCATAAACAAACTATACAATAGAAGGAGGAAGCTACTAAATGATAGAGCAAAATCCCAAAAAGGGAAGGCATCACTGATCAGTATTAGCAAAAAACTACGGGCACACATAAAATTGTCTAAGGCTAGCTTTGAGAGAAAAATTGCACAGGACACTAAGGATAATCACAAGGCTTTCTTTAGTTATGTTAGGAACCTGGGTGTTAATTCCCAGATATGCTCAGAATTAGTCCAAAATGACAAAAAATACACCGAACCCACAGACATTGCCAACATCCTAGCTGACAGGTTCAGTGCAAACTCCCCCCCCCACCTAAAGGGCAAATATCTATCCCAGCAGAGTGCTGCCCCCCTGACATCTCAGCTGCTCAGGTAAGAGCCGCCCTCTCCAAAGCAAAAAACACAGCATCAATGGGACCAGATGGTGTCCCGGCTGCGCCCTACATGAACTCCAAGAAGAGCTAAACCCAAACATAAAACTACTGTTCAGTCTCAGCCTTACTACAGGATATGTGCCCAAAGAGTGGTGTACAGCAACAGTGGTCCCTCTCCATAAAGGTGGTGCCTCAATGGATCCTGGAAACTATCGCCCCATAAGCCTGACTAGCTTGGTCTGCAAAGCTATGGAAAGGATCATCATGGACCTCATAAATAAAGATATTGGGGACCTACAAACACTGGATCCTACCCAGTTTGGCTTTGTTAAGGGCAGATCCTGCCTCTTAAACCTGATTGATTTCTTTGAAACAGTCACCAAGGCCATTGACGAGGGGAAGGTGGTCCACACAGCCTATCTGGACCTCGCAAAAGCCTTCGATACAATACCCCACTCGGGCATTATAGACAAGCTCACCAGTTTAAATATAAACCCCTATGTCACTAGATGGATTGCAAACTGGCTCAAGGACAGAACCCACATGGTTAGAATTGCTGGAGCCATGTCAGACTCCAAACCATTTACAAGTGGTGTCCCACAAGGCTCATTCCTAGGACCTCTCTTGTTCGGTATATATTTCTCGGAGGTACAGGCCAACACGGAAGGACTGTGGCTGACCAAGTTCGCAGATGACTGCAAACTGGGTGCCATAATCGACTCTTCAGTCGACACAAGCATCCTCCAAAAGGGCCTCATAGAAACAGACAACTGGTGCCAGAGCCATGGCCTCAAGCTAAATGCCAAAAAGTGTATAGTCATCCCCTTTGGCAAAAACAAAGTGCCCACAAATTACCACAAAGCTGGTAATCCATTAAGTACAGAAGAAGTAATTAGGGACCTGGGGACCCAAGTTGATAGCAATCTCTCATTTGACAACCACGTGGCCAAAGTGGTTAGAAAAACATTTTATATAGCCCACCTAATCATGAAGGGATTCACATCTTGATCAGGGGGCATCATCGTGCCTCTTTACTCATCCCTCATCAGGCCCATAATTGAGTACAATGCCCCTTTTGGGATGTACCTTACCAGACACCTGCAGCAACTGGAAAGACCCCAAAAGTACCTCACCAAGAGGATCAAAGGGCTCAAACAGATGCCATATGCTGCCCAGTTAAAGAAACTCCAGCTCTACTCAGTGGCATACCGCCTGTTCAGAGGCGATCTGTGCCTCATGTATAAAGCCATGTCCAACCCGGAATTAATGGACATGCTGCACCTCAGAAAATCCAAATCCCATCGAGCTACGCGCTCGAGAGACTTGAATCTCAGCACTGAAATAAACAGGACATGCTGGATGGACAGATTCATAACCCAGAGGCTCCCTTCACTCTGGAATAAAATCCCAGTCCAGGTTAGGCAGAGTCCCTCATTGACTCTCTTAAAGAGGAATCTTGATGAGTGGATGGGAGATCGTAGGTTTACCCCGGGTATCACTTCTGTGTCACTGTTAGACAGAGGCACAGTATACTAATATCGAAAAAGGACATAGCAAAATAAATTTAAAATGGGTGGCGAAAGCCAAACACATTCTGGCTATGCTTATAAATGCCCTAGGGCAGATAGCCTAGTATGAACCTATGAACCTAAGTATGTTTCTGGTCCTGACACAGTCACACTGCTGCAAGGCAATATACACACACACACACACACACACACACACACACACACACACACACACACACACACACACACACACTCATGAACTGCCCTTGTTGTAGTAGAATACCTACATGGCTATTTATACATAAGATAGCACAATATACATAGCACATGAACCACAGAGTGTATACGGTTTTGCAGTGTCTGCCACTACTATTCAGGTGTTTGACATCTGCAGGTGCTCATTTCCACTGGGGGGTTAACAGGCACTTAAAATGGTATAACTGTGTGACACACACTGCTGTAGGGAGATATGCATTCCAACAGTCATGCAGAGAGTTGCCACTTTTGTACTTGCAACAACTATCTATCCAGTTATGTACAGTATAGCCAGCCATATGTATTGCATAAGGCACAGTGTTATTGTGTTTAAAATGTGCTAGTCTGTATCTATGGTGCATGACATCTTTAGGCCATGAATAGGTTGGTGATGGTGGAGTTAACAGGGTGGCACAAGCACATAAAATGCTATAGGCATTGCACACACAGACACACACAGGCAAGACAGCCATGCTGTTACAGAGGATATGCACACACACACACACACACACACACACACACACACACACACACACACACACACACACACACTCACAAAGTTGCCAGTATTCAGATTACAACCCGTACCTATCTAGGTGTATGTAATATAGTGCTATGTCCTTATTGCATATGCCACAGAGCTGATATGCCTGGAGCATACCTCTCAACCTGATAGAACAATACATGTGGACAACGTCTTCAATAATGGGGGGATACACACCCACAAATAGGGACAGTTTTTACATATTTCTCTTACAAACATAGATAACTGATAGAGTGACAGGTTTCATACTACCATTACTTTTGTGAAAGGTATGAAGTCTGACACTCAGATGTCTGTCGTTATTGTCTGACTTCAGCTCTTAATGCTTTGCCAATGATTGGCCAGGAAACCATAATTTTATGACACACAGACAAAATATATGAGGCAATCATCCGGACATTCTGCAAAACTGTATACAGTTGAGAGGTATGGCCTGCAGAATGTGAAACAGTGCATCTGAGGTTGATTACATCAACTGGCCCTGTAAATTAATGCAATGGGAGTCAGCAGGGTGGATAGGGCCTCAAAATGGTATCAGACACACTTGGCAGTCTTGAGATTAGAACCTCTACCTATCTAGGTGTATGTATTATAGTGGTATGTATTTATTGCATGCACCACAGAGCTTATATGCCTGCACAGTGTCCAATGCTGTATCTACGGTGGATGACATCAGCAGGCCCTGTAAAGTAAAGCAATGGGTGGTTAACAGGGTGAAACAGGCCTCAAAATGCATTGGCATTGCACACACATAGGCAGGAAATGCACAAAGCCACAAGGGATTATACTTATACATACTCGCAGTTGGCATTGATGTGAATTGAACCACTACCTATCTATCTACACTATAGCAATATGCAATTATTGCATGCACCACAGGAATTACACATGTAGAGAGTGTCTGGCAGTGCTGTTGGGGTGGATGACATCAGTAGCTGCTGACAGAGAGACCACTGTTGTGGAGGACAGTAGTCACAGGGCCAAAATATGGGTGGCCATTACACAAACATAGGCCTGTTGGGTGTGTGTAGTCTACTGTATGTGTAATACATACAAAACACACACACACACACACACACACACACACACACACACACACACACACACACACACACACACACACACAATGACTGATGTGAGAGTACAACCCCCTCCCTACCTACCATTACACAATGGGCCTCACCATAGTATTTGCACATGCCACTGGTTCACGTTGGTGTACGTGTGGCTGTTGCAGTACATCACTCTATGCCTTTTAGGGTCACTCTCTCTCTCTCTCTCTCTGTCTTTCTCTCTCTCTCTCTCTGTCTTTTTATTAGAGTATGTATTTTTAGATACTATGTCTCAGTAATAGTAATGTAAAAGGGACATTTCTTAAATTTCTTTAATAGAAAATGTTTTAATTTGATTAGTGTTTTTGTCTGATAGGATGGGCTGGGTCACATGTCTTGTTTTAAATTATTTAAGAAAATTATTGTTCTTTTAATTATTTGTAACACTGAGGAAGGACTTGTAGTCCAAAAGCTTTGTTTTTTAGCATTTTGATTAAATGGTTCAACATTGTGGAGTGCGCTTCGTTGTTTTATCTCTCTCTTCCTCCATTCTCTGCCTCTCTGTAACTGATATATTTGTAGATGTTACCTATATATCTGTATGTATATATATCACAGTCAACAGGTCCAGATAAAGCTTATATGTACCATATATGGATAGATGAGGGTAAACATGTCTGATGGGGGTGGGGATAGACAGTTAAGGTATACATAGTCGTCTGTATGCAGAAGGGATATATATACATCCCAGTTCTGTAGTCTTATGTGGGTTTAGGCATGGGCTGACAGAAGCTAAGTGTAGGAGCATGCCCAGTATGACCATCAATACTAAGACTGGGACTCCAGTCTAGACCTACCTGTACTCCCGTCCAGGATTTTGTGTGCTACAGATAATTAGCTGGTGAGTCCGGTAAACAGTCCAGCACCTCACTGATAGACTGACTGAGGGATCTCCTGGCTGTGTGCTATCCTTAGTAACTGAGTCTTATCTAGGGTGGGCACAGTCTGTATTGGACTGAGCAGAGTGTTGCATAATATGTGAAGTACATTTTGCACAGCACTGTGATGTCCTGGTATGTCAGTGGCAGATCAGTAGAGATTAATGTGAGGAACCGCTGAAAGACATTTGTCTACTGACTCCATACACTGCAGGGAACCCATGCTACTGCACAACATGTTGTAGTCTGCACATTCTATGTTTGTGTGGCCAGTGGTTCCTCCTTCCCATTACATGTAGCACTTTGTCCTGCTCTGCTCTAGTCACAGGCTTTGTCCACAGTTGCTGCTCTTATGTAGTTGTAGTTATGGTGTGACTGGGGTAGAAGTCATAACATCACACACAGGGTTAATAATTACACATCTCTGACTGTACCTGTTTAGCAGATTGGCCAGCATTGTGCCCCATACATCTGCGCTGGTGTTCAGACAGTTTGTGTTGCACTGTTCTTCTAAGGCTACATGTTGGCTATACCTGTCTAACTGTTAAAGGCAGGCATCTTGACAGGGCCATATATCACAGTCAGACACAGGTCCAGACATGGGGACAACAGCTTAATATTACTCTTCCAAATGTAGGCAGTTGGTAGACTGGTTTTGTATTAGCTTGCATTTTCTTATGGGTATGAAGTTTGCATCTCAACCATCTGTCACTGATGTTTTCACATCTACCTGTATTGTCTAGTCAATAGTTTGCCAGACAAATGCAATGTTATGACAAACAGAACAGATAAACAAGGCATACGTGTGGAAATTGTGAGAAACCCTGACATTAAAGGGGGTATGGATGGTGCCCACTGACTTGTTGTGAGTACTGATACAGTTATGTGGCAGCCTTTGTGTCCTAGTGCTACACTCACTTGTCACAACTGGCTGTTCTAGTAAGCACCATCTAGGTTACTCAGAGGTGTGCACTGTCCATATCTGTGGCCCACTGTCCCTCCATTGTCCAGCTTTCCTGCAGTAAGAAATATTTACATCTGGAAAGCCTGTAGAACTCTTACCATAGGTGTAGCTGACATGCAAAATAGTAGGCACAGACAGGCTCAAACCATGGACCCTGTCACTCACAGTAATGTACTTAACCCAGTGAGCCACAACAGCCACCAGTCATTGCTGTCTACTACCTGACAATACTCACCACACACATACCTAGCACATTGACCCCTGCATATTGTGGAAATGGAACATATTGGCAAGTTGATTGGGACAGCCGTGGGAATATGTGGTCTGCTGCTATTACCTTACAAACTTAACTGTTACTGAAGTTCTATGGGAACATGGGTGTGTTGGGGTAGGGGACCATACCTCTGAACTGTACAGATTTTCACCAAATATCCAGTTGTTTGCCTCGCATTTTGGATTCATTTTTCCTAAACTTGTGTTTGTCTAGAAAATTACTTTAAAATCATTAAAGACTGAAGTTAGAAAGTAATGGCAGACATTTGAGTTTCAGACTTCTTACCCTTCAGAGAATTCATGCTACTGCCAAACCTGTTATTCTATCAACTTTTTATGTTTGTCAGAGCAATATTTAACATTTGTCCCTGTTTTGGGGCCTTTGCTCCACATTTCTTTATCGCTTTGTACAGATTTTTTGCTGGAAAAAGTTGAGAGGTATGTATGGGACTCCAACATTGACATCCATGCATTTGTCCTTTGACCCTGTTGTTTGTAATTTCCTCACATAGTGCAGTGGATGTTGCTGGCATGGGGCCTACTGCATATTGTGGGGCAGCCAGTATTTGGCAGCAAGTTCCTGTTGTCACACATAGCTGTCCATTGTCTGCTGTTTTCCCAGTAGCCCACTCCATTCCCTTGCATACATGCAGCAATACCATACATATGCTGCCACAGTCTAATACTCCATTAATTTGTTGTTAAGAAGTGTGACTTACCTTGTGCCAGCAGCAATTGAGAGGACAGTGCCTCAGAGCCAACTCTGTCAGATGCACGCAGTACACAGCCCATACATGGTAAGGTATAGGTAGTGTGATGGGGTTGGCATCCATTTTAATGTGTATGTGAGTCAGAGTGAATTGTCAGTTCCTGGGTCCCTAAGTTGTCAGTGTATGTGCTATGCATTGCCTCTTTGCCAAGGCCAGGGCATACTGGGCACACCTACGTCTGCCTACAGGGACAGGCTCAGGTTGTTCCTCCTCCAAGTCCCCCTGTGCCTGTGGAGACCTTGGCAATGGCGGGGAGTTGTGTGTCCCTTTTCTGTGATGTTCCTGCTACAACTGTTTCTGCAGGATCATATTGTGTAACATGGCAAATACTATGAACATGTGTGCATGTGTGGCTGGGGAGTACTGCAGAGCTCCACCAGATATGTCAAGGCAGCAGAACCATGGCTTGAGCACCAGAAAGACAAGTTCTGCAGTGTTCCTTGCTTGTCCGTGTACCTCAATGTGGCATTCTTCAGTTGGTGTGTGTACATTTCTAATGGGTGTCATTATCCCCGGTTCCAGTACGTATCCAGCACCCCCCCCACTAAATGACCATAGGGATGTCCCCCCTGGCAAATGCCTGGAACAGCTGTCATGCATGCCAGATGTGGGAGTCATGATAGCTGCCAGGGCTGCCAGCACACACACTGATGATAATGCCTTGGGCATTGCACATGACCTGGCAGTTGGTGGAGTGAAACCCTTGAGGTTGATGTAGACTCTACCCTCCTCAGCGGGTGGTGATTTGATGTGCACATGAGTGCCGTCTATGGCACCCAGTACCTCTGGGTAGTGTGCTACACAGTGGAAAAGATGCATATTGCTGGTCCTCCTCTCAGGGGTGTTGGGGAAATAAATGTGCTCACTGGCATGTGTTAACATAACATCCAGGAACTGGTGGAGTACTCCAGATGCAGATGCCTGTGAGATCCTCATGATATCCCCAGTAGGTCTTTGGAAAGTACCTGTAGCTAGTATTCTTAAGGATACACATACCTTTGTTTCCACTGGGATGGGGTCCCCTCTGTTGGCTCTGGGTCTGAGTTGAGGGTGGCAGAGCATGGTGAGTTCCTGTAGTATGTTCTTGTCCCTGTCCACCCTGTAGAGCTCTACTATCTCCAGCTCATGTAGCCCCTGAAAGATTACCCTGGGTCTGAACACTCTTCTCCTCCTCAATTTGGGCCTATTTTCAGCATCATCATCATCACTTACCTCAACCTGTAGTGCACACAAATGTAGCAGAGCAGCAGCAGGCCCTATCATTTTGTCTGTTAAAATTCCCAAGTGTGTACTCAAATGGTGTAGAGTCTGTGGGAAAAATCAGATTGAAGGGTGGGCGTATACTTTATATTGGTGTTCTGCAGATGCAGCCTGTGTGATTGGCTTCCACCTGCCAAGTATATCATTGTGGGGTTTGAATGGGCCAGTGTCAGTAGAACAGGGCTTAGCACTCATTTATGCTTGATTGGCTGTCCCAGGCTGTTTCCCCTTTTTTGTTTAAATGCCTTCCACAGCTAAGCCCAGCAGTGCTCCACACAAACCCACAGAGCTAGTGTAAACATTGCTGTGCAGTAAGGCCCCTCTCCTGTAATGGCCATGCTTACCTTTTCCTTAATGAGGTAAAACATGAGCCGTGAGGCTAAGCACAGCCTAGCAGCCTCTGACACACACACTCCCTGGTTAGCTGTGCTTGGCTGAGTACAAATAGGTGCCGCTAAGCTCCATTCAGCTTACAGAAGGTGTGACACACCCGCTTTTGATGTTAGCTATCTGTTCTGCCTACACCAACACAGTTTTAGTCATACCATGGTTAGTACCTACATAACACACTGGCCCTTTTTGCTATTCAATAAACCTGACTCATTTACATACACTTAATTGCGTATACCCTCAACACAGCAATACATCAAGCCCTATCTCTTTAGCTACCACTATAACCTGCCATTGTATGACTCTGTATGCTGGGCACTATAATGCAATTATTTTGACTACCTTAAATGTCATATTTTACACATTTTTTTTATTAATAGCATGTTATTGCACCGCTAAACATGGATTAAACATGGAATATGTATTAAAAAATATTAATTTTATTTATTTTAAAAATACAAAATGATACAATGGTAAGCATGAGTAATACTAAAAGAGTAAAAGAAAAAACAGAAACAGACTAGACAACTAAAATCATAATTGATAGGTTGCATTACTTTTTAGTGTCAATGACCATATATTTGACCATGTTCATGGCTACTGTCACATATATGATTTTCTTTTGGCTGTTGCAGCCCATGTTTTATTTTTTCTTTCCAATATACTGTTCATAAGTTCATAGGTTCATAGGTAGGTAATAGGCTATCGGCCCAAGGCCTACATAAGCCTAGCCAACAAGGTTCCCTGGCTTATGCCACCCAAGAAAGTTATTTTTCTGTGCCACTGTCGAGCAGAGACACAGATGTGATCCCCGGGGTGTATTTCCTATTTCTATCCACTCATCAAGATTTTTCTTGAAGAGTGCTAATGAAGAACTTTGCTTGACATAGATGGGTAGCCTGTTCCAGAGTATGTGTAGTCTCTGGGACAGGAATCTATCCTTCCAGCATGTCCTGTTTATTGTGATGACAAGGTTTAGGTCCCTAGAACATGTAGCTCAGAGGGATTGGGATTTCTTTAGGTGTAGCATGTCCAACATGGTCCAACAGCTCTGAGTTTGACATAGCTTTATATGTTAGGCAGAGATCACCTCGGAGTAGGCGATATGCTATGGAGTAAAGCTGGAGTTTTTTGATGCGGTCAGTGTAGGGCATTTGTTTGAGGCCAGTAATCCTCTTTGTGAGGTACTTCTGTGGCTTTACCAGCTACTGCAGATGTCTTGTGAGGTATATTCCAAAATGGGCATTGTACTCTATAATGGGTCTAATGAGTGTCGAGTAGAGGGGAACAATGACCTCTTTTTTCCTGGATGAGAACCCTTTTATGATGAGGTGTGCCATGTAGAAGGACTTCCTGACTACTGTGGCAATGTGACTATCAAAGGAAAGACTGCTGTTCACCTGGGTCACAAGGTTTCTTATCACACATTTGGTGTTAAGTAGACTGCTGCCTATGTGGTAGTTCATGGGTACAGAGTTTTTACCAAAGGGGATGACACTGCACTTTTTGGCATTGAGCTTGAGGCCATGGCTCTGACACCAGGCATCTGTTTCAGTGAGGCCCTTCTGTAGGATGTCCACATCATTTGGGGAATTGACTATGGCTCTTAGTTTGCAGTCATCTGCAAACTTCGTTAGCCAAAGACCTTCTGTGTTAGCCTGTACTTCAGAGAAGTAGATACCAAACAGGAGAGGTCCCAGGACAGAACCCTGTGGTACTCCACTTGTCACTGCTTTGAGGTCAGATTTGGAGTCTGAATATTTTACAGTATGGGTTCTGTCAGTGAGCCAGTTGGCAACCCATCTTGTGACGTAGAGATTTATACCTAGTTTAGTGAGTTTAGCTATAACTCCAGAATGGGGGATGGTGTTGAAAACATTGGCGAGGTCAAGATAGGCTGTTTGAACCACCTTACCCTCATCTACGGCTTTGGTGACTGCCTCAAAGAAGTTGATCAGGTTCAGAAGGCATGATCTGCCTTTCACAAACCCTAACTGGGCAGGATCCAGAGTTTGGAGGTTACTGATGTCTTTGTTTATGAGTTCCATGATGATACGTTCCATGGCCTTGCAGACCAGGCTCGTCAGGCTAATAGGTCGATAGTTCCCGGGATCAGTGGTGGCTTCCCCTTTGTGGAGTGGGATAACTGTTGCTGTGCACCATTCATTGGGCACAAAGCCTGATGCAACACTATTATTGAACATGGTGCTTAAGTGGGGAGCCAGTTCGTTCTGAAGTTCATGTAAAACGCACCCTGGGATGTTGTCTGGTCCCATGGATGCTGTGTTTTTGGCTTCAGAGAGTGTAGCTTTTATCTGCATAGTTGTGATTACAAGGACTCTGCATTCTTCATGTGTAGATATGAGCCCTTTAGTGGGTGAGGGGGGGGGGTAAAGTTAGCACTGAACCTATCTGCCAGGATGCTGGCAATATCAGTTGGTTCTGTAATTGTTGTGACTTTGTGCTGTAACTCAGAGCAGATCTGGGTGTTGCCATTGAGATTCTTGACATAGCTATAGAATGCTTTGTGGTTTTCCTTAGAATTAGTGGTGATTTTGTTTTCATAGCTAGCTTTGGAGGATCTTATAAGAAATCTCAGCTTCTTACTGAGGCTGACTAGGGAGCTCCTCCACTCATGGGATTTTACTCTCTTTTGCAACAATTTCTTCCTTCTGTTGTACAGTTTGTTTATTTCAGGGGACCATCAGATTGGCTTCCTTTTTTTGGAGGATAGTGTCTTGGTTCTGTTTGGGATAGCACAATCCATGCACTCGTGTAAGTGCTTATAGAGTGCATTTGTGTAGGATTCAGCAGTTGTAACTGTATTGTCCATCTGCATGGGTGTCATGAAATTCACCACTTCTGTCTTAAGAAGCATGAAGTTGTCTTTGGAGAAAATTTTTACCATGGTTTCCTTAATGGGGGGTGGGGGCAGGATGTGGATATCAAGGGTGATTAGCTTATGGTCAAATCGAACCAACGAGGAGTTGACTTCAGGTGTGGAACACTGATGACTCATGCTGGTAATGACTAGGTCTAGGATATGGTTGCCCCTAGTGGGGGTGTGGATAAGTTGATCCAGGGCATTGGAGTTTATGAATTCCAGAAAGAGTTGAGCTAAGGAGTTGGTACATGAGTAGTTTTCCCAGTTAATAGTGGGGTAGTTGAAGTCACCCATTATTAGGGTGGTTGGTTGAACCCTAATATTTTCCAGTACATCAAGAAAAGAGGATTGGGAATCATGGGGCATGGTGAGGGATCTGTAGCAAGCTACAATGTGGATTGTAGTTTTGCCCAGAGTTAGTTGCACTTGGATAGCCTCGGATGCATTATGCTGCACAACTAGCCTGGAGGTGTGGATATCCTTAATGAATATGGGCACACCTCTGCCTTTGGTGTTTCGGTCCAGGTTACATGGCCGAAAAGTGTGGTATGAGTTATAGTCTGGTAGTGCAGGGGTGCTCTCTGGAGTCTTAAACCAGGTCTCAGTCACTGCACATATACAGATGTTCTCCATTTTAAGGAGTGCCTCGAGTGAGTGCATTTTGAGATTTAGACTTCTAGCATTGAGTAGCATTACCCTCAGTTTTTGCTTGCCTATTACTAACCGTGTACATTTTTCCTGCAGACACGGCACCTACATGGATGCATTTCTGCTTCCTGGATTGCTAAATCACCTAATCTGCATGGTTTTCACCAGCAGGTGAGGTGATTGGCATTCCACAGACACCTCTGTGTTCACACAATGTCTGCACACTCATGCACACCCCCAAGCCCTGTTTCTTGGATCGCTCGGCAGCCATATTTCATGTTCGGGCTGCAACACTTTTCCTACATGGAGAATCGCTCCGTATAGGGTTTATTGAATTTCCCCCCAGGTCTTCTTGTCTCCCCTATCCATTTCTCCTTTCCTATACCCTGATAGGGAAGTCTCTAGTCTTCAGTCCAAATGTCTTTGTGGCTTCTTCCCACTCTATTACCTTTCTGTCTCTAGTTATTTTCTCCCAGCAACGTGGCTCCTTTGATGGTTTTCTCCAGTAAATTCCAGACCCCTCTTGCCTATTCTGTGTACCCTTAATTAAAGTCCTCTCTATCAGAATCATCTCCTTTCTCTATGTGTTGGCTTACTTCTTAGAATACTTTCTGCTACTTTATAATATTTTTATGGCTGTTGTTATTCTCCTAAAGGATCTACATCCAAAATCCCATTCTCTCTCATTTCTTGAACCCCCCCCCCAGTTCATCATTATTCCTTTTCACTTGGAATTATAGCTTTTTGTCTGTGTTATGTAAATGAGCTTTAACTCTGTAGCTCTAAAATATCCATTCAAATCAGGTAATCTTATACCACCTTGTTCTATTGGAAGGATCCGCTTATTCCACTTGAACCTTGCCCTCTTCCCCTCCCAGAAAAAAATACTTCAGATCTTTATTAATTACTGCTCACAAGGTCTCTTCTGGTTGATAAAAATATGCTTGACCATATATAAACCTAAAGGGACTAAAAACAGTTTCAGTGTGTGTTTTTTACTACTCTTTTCCAAAGACAAGAGATTCCAGTTTTTCATTTTTTTTGTGTTTAGTCTCATCCTACATATCTTTAGTTGCCATAACAAAATTATTTTTAAACCATACTCCTAAATGCTTAATTTTATCATGCCACCATAAATATGGGTATTGCTGAGGCAGTTTATGTGTGGGTACATACCTTATAGCTATTGTCTTTGTTTTGTCTTCATTAATTTTATATCCTGAAGAGACACGAAATTGTCTCAGAATGTTCCACAATACTGAGATGCCATTTTCTGGTGGTATCAGGTAAAAATAATACAATCTACAAATAAAGCAAACTTTTATTGATTACCATGCAGATTATATCCTTGAATTTCTAAGCCGTTATTTTCTCTGCCAGTGTCTCTAAATATAAAGCACCTGCCTGGTTCTTCTGTTCAGTTTATTAGAAAGGAACCCTCCCACATTAATATTTACCTCTGATCCTTCATATTTATTTTGATGGCCTCTCTGCCCCAGGCCAGTAATCAAGGAGCTTCAATCCTCACCACTGACACTGGTGAAAAATGGTCACTAAAAACAGGAATGGATATGCAAGTATTTTCAAATGCAGCACTCTGCATCAAGCAAAATCTCCCCCAAGAGCACACAGAGAGTATGCTCCAGACTTGGGACTGGAGTCTCTGTCTCTCCCAGTCTCAAACAAGACTCACTTTGGAGCACTGTGTCCCAGCTCCAAATAGCTGACACACACACACACGCACACACACACCTGGGTATTCGATTTTCACACACACACACACACACACACACACACACACACACACACACACACACACACACACACACACACACACACACACACACTCCTGGGAAAGGCTGGCACAGATTTACTAGCTGAACCCCTTCTGTCCAGACTATAGGGTAACCGTGCTGTCACCAGTCAACCACTCTAAAGCTCTTACAAGGGTACCCAATTATAAAGAGTAAAATCAATACAAATATAAATGGTAGAGTGTAACCGAAGCAGCAAAGCTTTTCCAAGTAGCCAAGGCATCACTAAAATAAGCACAAGTACTCTTAAGATGTTAAAAATATTCTCTAAAATACCCGCTCCAATGAAAGTTCCAAAAATATTTACTAATAAATAATAAAATAGAAAACATGAGAACAATAAATATCTAAGTAGAATAAACATCAGAGTTTCAGTCACAGGACAAATAAAAATAACAGAGTTGAACAGATTCACACAGATGCAGAAAAACAATACTTAGCTACTCTCACTGTATTCCCCGACTGTCTAAAGAAGAACTGTTGCCTAGCTAACTTATTTAATACAGCAAGCAAGATCAAATACTGAAATGATGGGGGTAATTCAATAAACCTTACATGAAGCGAATTTCCATGTACGAATAGTGGTAAGGCTCAAACACAGGACATGGCTGCCGAGCGATCCAGGAAACAAGCCCCGGGGTGTGCACAAGCATACTGACACTGTGCAGATGCAGAGGTGTCTACAGAATGCAATTCATCTCATCTGCTGGTAAAAAACCTGCAAATGAGGTGATTTATATGATCCAGGAAGCCTAAAGGCACCCATGAAGGTGCCATGTAAGGCTAAAAAATGTACATGGTTACAAACCATGTACCAGAGGATCAAAATTAAACAGGGGCTGTAACAGCCCAAATAACAGGGTGTAGAAGGTGCAGTAGACATGCTAATTGCCAAATCTATGGTCAGTGATGTAAAAAAGAAATGCACTATATTAAAAATTTAATTTTTTAAGACATATGCCACATTTAAGCAGCACACAGCAAAGCGCAAACATGTTATTATGACAAAAAAACCCTGAAAAATATGATATTTTAAGATATTTAGATTTTTTCCATTATAGTGGCAGAGTCATACAATGGAAAGTTATAGTGGTTGCTAAGGACAAAGGCTTTGGTGTAGAGTAGTATCCAGGGTATACGGCATAAGGTATATGTAAATGAGGCAAGTTTATTGAATAGCAAAATGGGCCACTGGGTCCACAGGTACTAATTATGTAAGGGCTAGAACCATGGTAGTGTAGGCAGAAGAGACAGCTGACATGAAAAGGGGGTGTGTCAGGGTTTGTGTAAGCAGACTGGAGCTCAGCAGTGCCTGTTTGCACTCAGCTAAGCATACCTAAGCAGTGGGCTCTGACTGAGGCTTCTAAGCTGTGCTTAGCTGGATAATGAGCTTAGCAGTGGAAGAAATTTAAAAAAGGGGGGAGAATAGCACGGGAAAGCCAATCAAGCATAAATGATTAATAAGCCATGTTCCACTCACACTGGCCCATTCAAACCCCTCAGTGATATACTGGCAGGTGGAATGTATCATAGTCAGCCAATCACACAGGCTGCATCTGCAGGACACCAGTATAAAATATGCATACACCATTCAATCTGATTTTTCTCACATACTCTGCACCACTGGAGTACACACTTGGGATATTTAACAGACAAAATGATAGGGTCTGCTGCTGCTCTGCTACATCTGTATGCACTACAGGCTGAGGTCAGTGATGATGATGATGCTGATAATAGGCCCAGACTGAAGAGAAGAGTGTTCAGGCCCAGGGTAACCTATCAGGGGCTACATGAGCTGGAGATAGTAGTTCACTACAGGGTGGACAAAGACATACTACAGGAACTTACCAAGCTCTACATGCCTCACCTCAGACCCAGACCCAATAATGTTGGAGTCCCAAACATACCTCTAAACCTCTTATAGCAAGAAATCTGTACAAAGTCATAATGAAATGTGGGTCGAAGGCCCACAATCAGGGACAAGTCTTAAATATTGCTCTTACAAACATAGAAAGCTGATAGAATAACAGGTGTTGCAGTAGCATGAATTCTCTGAAGGGCAAGAAGTCTGTAACACAAATGTCTGTCATTACTTTCTAACTTCAGTCTTAAATTATTTCACTATTATTTGCCACACAACCACAATTTTATGAAAAATGGACCAAAAATATGAGCCAAACATCTGAACAGTCTGTGAAGATGAGTACAGTTGAGAGGTATGCCCCCTCCCCCAACACACGTGTTCACATAGAACTGCAGTAATATTTATGTTTGTATGATAATGGCAGCAGATCACGCATTCCCAGGACTGTCACAATCAACTTAATAATTTTTTCATTTCTACAATATGCAGGGGTCAATGTGCTATGTATGATTTTTGTTAAGAGTGTCAGGAAGTAGACAGCACTTACTGGTGGCTATTGTGGCTTACTGGTCTAAGTACAGTGTTGTGGTTGTCAGGGTCCATGGCTCATGACTGACCATGCCAACTATTTTGCATGTAAATGAAAAAAGAATCCTGGTTGATAAAATGCACTCTCAAACATGAACTCAAAGTCAGATAAAAAGAAACTGGGTGCACACCATGGTAAAACACAAACACTTTAATGAAACAAAAATTCTAAAGCAATGGTAAGCGCTTCCACTACCATCAAGGTAGCTTCATCAGACCTAATTAAAATACTCTACTATTTAAATGCAAACTATCAATCAGGAACCAAGAAACAAATCACTATTACTTAAATTTACAATATACCTTATTAAAACATTATTTCTTAGCATACACATAAATAGAATATATATATATATATATATATATATATATATATATATATATATATATATATATAGATATATATATATATATATATATATATATATATATATATATATATATATATATATATATCAAAAGATACACATGTTTTTCAATCAAAAATATAAAATAAAATAAATAAATACATGTAAAAAATCAAATAATGCATCAATATTTTAGGGGATGAGATTTTAAGTGAGGTTTCAGGGATACACACTCATTAATGTCTAGAAATTATGTGCATCTAACCGTATAATCCACTGTTGCTCCCTTCCTTCTGTGAAATTCCTGATATCACACCCTCTAATGTTCATAGCTATAGTCTCTAAAACTAAAAATCTAAAACTATGCCCATCACCCTTGTCTATTACATGTCGCCCCAATGCACTCTTAGCCCTCAGGTCAGTCTAGTATCAGGATATAAAGGCTGTCACGTTACTGTGTCAGTACTGACAACAAGTCAGTGGGCACCATTGATACCCCTGGAATGACAGGGTATCACAAAATGTCCACACATATGCTTCATATATCTGTTCAGCTTGTCATAGCATTGCATTTGCCTGGAAACTATTTGTAAACCAATAAAGCTTGATGTGAAAACATCAATAACAGACAGTTGAGATGCAGATGTCATACTCATAAGTAAATGCAAGCTAATACAACACCATTATACCAACTTTCTACATTTGTAAGAGCAATATTAAAGCCTGCCTCCATGTCTGGGCCTCTGACTGACTGTTATATATGGGCCTGCACAGATGTCTGTCTGTAAGAGTTTGACAGCTATGGCCAACATGTAGCCTTACAATAACAGTGCAACAGAAACTGTCTGGGGACCACAACAGATGTATAGGGCACAGTGATGGACAACCTGCTAAACAGGTATAGTCAGAGGTGTGAAGTCTGTAACTCTGTGTGTGATGTTATGACTTCTACTCCACTCACACTATAACTACAAATACATAACAGCACCAACTGTGGACAAATGCTGTGGCTAGACAACAGAAAGACAAAGAGACACATATAAGGGGAAGGGGAACCACTGGCCAGAGAAACATAATGTGCAAACTACAACAATTTCTGCTGTAACATAGTTCCCTGCAGTGTATGGGGTTAGTAAACAAATGTCTGTCAGTGCTCCCTCACATTACTCTATACTGATCTGCCACTGACATACCAGAAAATCACAGTGGTATGTAGAATATACCATATGTATTATGGAAAACTCTGCTTTGTCCAATGCACTCTGTACCCACCCCAGGATATGACTCAGTTAATAAGGATAGCACACAGACAGAAGATCCTTAGGCCAGTATATCACTGAGGTGCTGGACTGTTTACACAGGTTTATCAGCCAATCAGCTGTAGCACAAAAAATCCTGGCCCGGAGTACAGGTGACTCTAGACTGGATTCCCATAGTTACTATTGAATGTCATATTGGGCATTCTCATACACTTAGAGAATTACAGCCTATGTCTAAATTCACATCTGACTATAGAGCTGTGTTGTCCATATATGCCTTCACTTACACACAACTATGTACACCTTAACTGTCTCTTACCATCTCCATCAGATAGGATTACCCTCATATATCTGTATGTGGCACATATAAGATATATCTGCATCTGATGAGTGTGATACACACACACACACACACACACACACACACACACACACACACACACACACACACACACACACACACACACACACATATATATATATAGATAGAGATATAGATAACATATACAAACATAACAATTATAGACATGCAGACATAGGGGGAGACAGAGAGAGACAGAGAGAGAGTGAGAAGGTGATATATATATATATATATATATATATATATATATATATATATATATATTTATAGAGAGAGAGAGAGAGAGAGACTCCCTGAAAGACATACAGTGTGGTACTGCTGCAGCCATTTGCACATCAGTTGTAACCAGTGGCATATGCAAGTATGAACATGAGCTCCATTGTGTAATAGTAGTGAAGTAGGGGTTGTAATCTCACATCACCTGCCTTGTGTGTGCATGTGTTTCTGTATCTATTACATTTACATCAGAATACACATGCCCAACAGGCCTATGTCTGTGTAATGGTCACCCATTTTATGGACCTGATACTAGTGTCATCCCCAGCAGTGGCCTACCTGTCAGCAGCTACTGATGTCATACACCCCAACAGTAGTGTCAGACACTCCACATAAATAAGCCTTGTGGCACATGCGATAAGTGTAGCACTATAGTACATACAGCTAGCTAGGTAGGAGTTGTAATCTCTCCAATGGCAACTGTGTGTGCATGTGTTTGTAGGTTAAACCATTTTGATGCCTGTTTCACCCTGTAAACCACCCATTGCCCTAGTTTACAGGACTTGCTGATGTCATTCATCTTAGATACAGCATTGGACATTTTACAAGCATGCTCTGCGGCGCATACAATAAATATGTAGCACTATAATACAATAAATTAGATCGGTAGGGGTTCTAATCTCAAGACTGCCAACTGTGTGCATGTTGGTTAAAATGTTTTGAGGCTTGTTCCACCCCCCTGAGACCCCCATTGTATTAATTGACAGGGCCTGTTGATGTCATCAACCTTAGATACAGCACTGGTCACTTTGCAGGAATATAAGCTCTGTGGTGCACATGATAGATATGCAGCTCTATAGTACCATAAACTGGATACATAGGAGTTCTATTTTCAAGACTGCCATGTGTGTGTGATACCATTTTGAGGCCTGTTCTGCCCTCTGGACACCCCCTTTATATTAATTGACAGGGCCTGCTGATGTCATCAACCTTGGATGCACTGTTTCACACTCGGCAAGCCATACCTCTCAAATGTATACAGTTTTGCAGAATGTCCAGATGATTGGCTCATATATTTTGTCTGTGTGTAGTAAACTTACGGTTTTCTGGCCAATCATTGGCAAAGCATTAAGAGCTGAAGTCAGACAATTATGACAGACATCTGAGTGTCAGACTTCATACCCCTTCACAAAAGTAATGGTAATACAAAACGGGTCCCAATACCAGTTATGTTTGTTTTTAATAGCGATACATACAACCTTTCCCTATTGTTGGGCCTATATCACCCCATTATTAAAGGCTTTGTCCACATGTATTGTTCTAACAGGTTGAGAGGTATTCCCCAGGCATATCAGCTCCATGGCATATGCATTAAGGACATAGCAGTATACTACATACAACTAGATAGGTAGGGATTGTAATCTCAATACTGGTGATTGTGTGAGTGTGTGTCTGTGTATGCATAGTCTCTGTAGCAGTGTGACTGTCTTGCCTGTGTGTGCAATGCCTATACCATTTTGCGTGCCTGTGCCACCCTGTTAACTTCAGATTAGTAGTGGCGCACACTGCAAAACTGTATAACCTCTGTGTTTCATGTGCTATGTATATTGCGCTACCGTACTTATAACTAGCCAGGTAGGGGAGGTGGTTCACGAGTGTGTGTGTGTGTGTGTGTGTGTGTGTGTGTGTGTGTGTGTGTGTGTGTGTGTGTGTGTGTGTGTGTGTGTGTGTGTGTGTGTGTGTGTGTGTGTGTGTGTATACATATGTATAACCTCTTGCTGTGCTGTGCCTGTGTTATGGCCACAAACATACTTCTTGACCCCTTACAGAAAGACATCTGGAGTAGGCCATACAGAAAAGTGGGACAAAGCCCACATATTAGGGTCAATCTTTAAATATTGCTCTGGCAAACATACACAGGACATAGCATAACAGGTTGTGCATTCACATGCATTTTATGAAAGGGTATGAAGTCTGACAAGCAAATATCTGTCAGTATTGTGTAACATCAGTCTTTAATGAATTCACACAACTTTCCCAGAAAACCACAATGTTATGACAAATGGAACAAAAATATGTGGCAAACAGCAGGACATTCTGAAGACATCTGTAGAAGTAGGGGTTATGGCCAACACCTGTCCCACTCTGCAGGTTGCTGTCCATGTTTAGGCAGGTGTGACCTGTGACAACAACACAAACAATACAGAGGTCCCCAGAGTGTAGGACAACAAACATCTTCTAAGGTTATTTCCCACCTGCATAAAGCAGTTACTTCACATCAGAAACACCTGACTGGTATGAGCATTAGCATAACCTATGGTGATGTGACACAAAGAAGCAGTCATATTGGCAAAGAAAGGGAAGTCCTGTCTGGTGCACCTGGCATGTTTTATGGTATGTCCTGCCAAGTGTCACAATACTTCAAGATGTGTCCCAAATTACACATTTGATAAGGTGGCAACCCTGCCCTGCATTGCCTATGTGTGCACAATATGTAGACATGTGTATGCCCTGTGAGTAGCTTCTGGCCACAATGACCCACATGTATGAAGGCATGAATGCAAACTGCTACCTCCCACATATGTAGGTACTGCCTAAAGTTGTGGCAACTGTGAGTAGTGTGCTGTCTGTCATTGACCCACAAACTGATGTTAACACACTGTAATGGGGGTCATACAATGGGTATGGAATGGTGGCCAGGTCCTGGCCTCCAGCTGAATGCAGAAAACAGTACCATTGTACCATATGGTGAAGACATGGACCCACAATTTCCCACATCAACAGCAACCCCATAAATGCACAAACTGCAGTGACAGACCTGGCTACTCAGGTTGATAACACTGTTGCAGTCAGGCCTGAAGTAATGGCAGTGGTCTGAAAAGGCTTGGATGTGGTTCATCACATGGGACTGCATCCAGACAAAAGGTGGACATTACCTCTGTATAGTCCTCCATCAGTACAAGTTATTAGCAGCATGACTGGTCTGGTATGTACCTATGCAGACATCTGCACCAAATGGTAAGGATATGTTAACAGCCACAAATGTTATCCATGGCCTTCAACACCTGTGCCATGTAGACAGCCTCAAATCAGTACTGCCCCATATAGTATTGGGTTTGTTGTCCACAGGTGGGCTGGGGCATGCCTAGATGACAATGTTGTGGTCAGCCCTTCAACAGCTGCCCCATATATGTCAGTATACCTCTGTGTGCATTACCGGCACAACAGGTTTGAATCACATATGACACAGCAAAATAAACAGCTGGAGAGACAAGTTTGTCTCCCAGAGGCTGTCCTTTGTCAGGAATGCACTCCCCAAAAATGTGAAACAGGGTAGCATGCAGACCCTCATCAACTGCATCATGGTTGAGTGGATGTCAAAAAAAATCTGTCCCAGGGGTCTAAAGTGTATCAAGCAATGGCAGGGGTAACAGATGCTGATAGATGATTCTAATGGGAATACAGTGCTGGATAAGCTTGTAAGGAAAATAGGGTCATTACTGTAGTAACCTCCTCTGTATCTATGAGCATGTGATCCTATGGAACTCTCAGGTGACATATAGCAAGAGTAGCATTCTTTATCAAGTGGTATGCATGCAAGGTACGATGTCTGCCCTCATTGTCCCTCATGCACTGTTCCATGCATACACACCTTGGTAAGCATGGACACATATGGCCATACCTTGCCAGTGAAAAGGTCTCTGTGTTGCCACTCTGCCATCCTCAGCTTCTGTACTGGCTTCCCACCATGACTTACACACTCTGACACCTGGAATGGAAACAGAATAAGGTCTGTGAAAAAACAGTCAGTCAGCAGTACTAACAGCAATAAAGCATCATTGCACAAAGGTACATACACTTTAATGTGTACATATGACAATTACCAGCAGATAGAACCTTACAGGCCATAACACTACTACACTACACTACACACTTCCATTACCTGTAGTATAGTCACCCTTTGCAACAGACACATATTAGCATGTCCCTGCATCGATGGTATGGATAACAGGGATGTAGCACAGGTATCATTACATGCACAGGGTGAGGTGTGGGGTTGGCAAAGACCAAGGCTGTGCCATACAGTTGACATCATGTGTGTGTGCATTTGAAGGGGTGCTGGTCAGCTGGGTCATGGAGTGTTGCTGTATCTGTCTGTCATTGAGCTGCATGTGACAGTGATGTGTGAGTGTGTGCATGCACACAGTCAAGCCATGTGGTAGCCCTATATGAAGGTATGTTGGACAGACATGGACCATACATGGCAGAATGTACAGTTTACCATCTCTGGCCACAAACACAGGAACTGGTTCTGACAGGAGTGGCACTGGCACCACCATGCCCAAGGCCACATGTGGTATTACTTCCTGATGGTGACTGGTGTCTGCTGGTTCTGTGTCCCTCACTGGATCACCCAGGACCACATGCCCATGGCCTGCCACACTGTGGTGTGGACAACACCCTCCCTTCATTAGTGCTGTTGGTATTGCCACTACGAGAATGTGACTGTGCATGCCCACGTGGGGTCTCAGGTGATGTTGTTGCTGACCTATGTCCATGTGTCCGATGTCCTGCTCCCATCGCATGTGCAAGCATAGACATTGCACGGTTAAGGACTGACTGTGCCTCACCCCACAGTCTATCCACTATATCAGCAAAATTATGTCAGGCATCATCAATGGTGTGGAGGGTGTCATGCATGCCAGGCAGTGTTGCATCCATGACCCTGAGCATCCATCTAGTGTACTGTTCACAACATGCCTGTGCCTTCATGATGGCACGAAACATGTGTTGGGTGACACATGCTGTGACACCTTGTACAGTGGCTGGATGAGCAGCAGTCCTTCTTTGAGCACCCGTGTTAATCTGCCTGTGTGCAATCTTGCCAGATCTCTGGCTATGTCTGTTGTCTACATTCACTGATGCCATAGTCATTGCACTACCCTGTTCAATGCCACCAGCCTCCCACTGTCCAATATCTGTGGCTACTGGAGACTGGGTATGTGTGGGTATACTGATAATGTGCAGGGACATTTTGGGTGGAAGTGGGATGTCTACCAATGGGACAAATTCAGTCCCCAACAACCCCACCTGTGCCTCACAATGGCCAACATCATCAGAGTCTAATGAGAAACTGACATCAGGTTGTGAGGGGTACACATTCTAACCCACTTGATCACCTGTGAGGGGAAGACAACATGAGTACATTAATTACTGCAGTATAATGTTTGCTGATATATATACACACACACACACACACACACACACACACACACACACACACACACACACACACACACACACACACACACACACACACAGTTGAGATGCCACAAAGGCATTATACAAACCACACTTTCTGTCTAATGCCATACACAGCACACAATCAGACCACAACAGATACAGGGCCTCAATAACATGCAGTGCAGCTACATCCAGTTAATTTTGCTAGTATTATACACCTGTGAGATACTTGATACTTGACAAGTTGGACTACCAGATGGAGCTTCAACTAACACACAGTGCACCCATGTACACAATAGTAATGCACCCTTGTATAGCACAGTGGCTACACATATACAAAAGTATGTGCTAATATGTTACAGCTCCTACAAATATGCTACTATGATTACCAATGTGATGCACTGCAGAGAACCCCACCACAACCTACCATGCACATATTGCAATATGGGTACACTTAACAGTTGTGTGCATGGCAAAATGGCAGCCCTTAACATGCCTAAGGTATAGGTGAGCCATAACATGGCAGTTACACCCTCACTGGCTCCATGGTGATATTCCCCAGCCACACCAGAGGTACCTATGGAGTTGTGTGGGAGAGGCAGTGTCAGCACACACACACACACATATGGTAATGGTACAGGATAATATGTGCATTTATCAGCATGTACAGTACAAGCTGCTATGCTACCCAAATTGCTGACATTCACAATATTTGTGCACATGTGTGCATTAATAAACCCCAACCACAAATGCAGATTGACCTGACATATCTGTACAGGTGTGCAGAGACTTCCAGTGTGAATGCTACAGTATTAATGTGATGACCACTGGAGGCTTATCTGGATGCTCCTTGGCTGTGTACTCTGTGCCACCCACCTCCACGACATATGTACTGATGGTTTCATGTGAGCTGGTGGCTGACACCAGGTTTTCCAAGTTTGAGAGTGGTGGTTGTGTAGCAGGCCCTCCCACTGTGCCAGCATGGTCCCTGGCCACAGCTGAAGCCCTTTGCCATGCATGGTGTATGACATCAGTAGTATGGTGTCAGACTTGTTTGTAACTCCTGTCCCAGTGGCCCACATTATTCACTGTTGCTACCAGGTAAGCTTACAGGGCAGCACATTTTTGCTGGTTATGGTAGCTCCTTGACAACAGCATCCAGAGATGGGGTCTCAGGGCATTGATAATTGCAGCGGTCTCAGCTTTTGAAAAGGCTGGGTTGCATCGTCTGTACATCCCACCTGAAAGGCATGGACAGGAGAATACATCACAGGAGTGCATACATTGCTCACCATTATGTACAGAGCCTGCACATTCACTTTTGCCAGCACTATCCATCACTAACCTCCACATCATACCCCCCACCATCTATCAGCACATTATGTCTGTGGGTATTGGCAACATACTGGCAAGACAGCATGCATTGCCCCACTGATCCTGATGTTTCATGCTAATTGCTTCATGTGCTATGAGGTGTTACACTGCATGTAGCTGTTGCACCTATTACTGCTTGTTCATAGCCTGTCTATATGGTCTGCTGTGGTGTCAGCCTCCTACTGTATTAGCAAGCATCTGGTCTTTAGGTCTACCCGTCAGGACTTCCTGGCCTTCCTTCCTCAGATTCTGGACTATATGGCTCGACAATATCCTACAGTTTCCCCAGCCAGCTGATACTGGTGTCTTGGCACTGTGTAGCACCTGCCTCATGTACAAGGATGGACAGCCATCTAAAGACACCACTAACTAACACACTGTATGAGAGATGCAATGACTGTAGGAACCTGCAGTCCTTGCTCTCCACCTGTCAAGACTATATATATCTGTCCCCAAACAAGTTGTCAACACAAGCAGTACACCTCACACAACACCCACACTTACACAACACACACAAACATCTGCAGTGGTCCTCAACATACACATCCACAAATAAGGGGAATCTGTGAGGCAAAGCCACACATGAATTCCACAGCCATACACAGCTCATACCACACATGGCCACACACCTGTGTTCCACAGTCATGCAGGTGTGAGCCCATGTCAAGCATGTTACACATAGGGGACTCCAGTGGAGACACACTGGTGTACCTCTAACCTGGCTGGATATGTGGATGGTCACAGTTACAATTTGTGTCAGTTGCCAGACTTAGCCATATTGCATATGCACTGCTGTGTCTCACCAACAGGTACCTTCATGGGTCTGTCACTGTACATGTTGGTGTGCCTGACCTGACCTGACATGTACGTCCCTGGACTATATGCAGGGAGACATGAGTGAACACACAGGTCTTGTGCCCCAGGCAGGCATGTCTCTAGCATTATGCAGCATTATGCTTTCACCCAGACAGATGCCGCAATACAATCAGGAAATTATTGCCCTTAACATATGCACATTTATCCTGTGATATTACAGGGGTTCCAGTACCTGTGAGTCTGGGATGATATGGTACACAGGCCACATTGCTCTGCAAAAGATGGCCTCCATCTGTCTTCACTTGTCTTCATGCATCTGGTAGTGGTTCCCGACAGAATGATACCGGCTCTGTTAGTAACATTGATTAAGTTATCACTACCAACATAGAATGTCAGTACATCACTCATTGAAGGCCATGCTGCTAAATGCTAGAGGTGTACACATGACTTTACTCTCATTGCAAGCAGTCCTAGCCTGGGAACATCAGACATCTGTGCACTCACACAAACCATGATTCCAAGCTGCAGAGAGCACCCCAGGCTCACTTGGTCAACCATCATACAAACAGAAGGCAAAGTGTAGCCGGTAATGCCATGGGACATGGGATTTCTGTATATATGAAACACATACACACCTCCGCACTGTACAGGCAGCAAGATGCTCAAGGGACACTGCAGGGGAAGTTCACCATTGGTAACACAAATGTATACAAATCACAGCTAGGTACCAGCCACCACATGTGACCAGGAAACCTATTCTGCCTCTATGGACCTCATCAATTGTATTATGAGTTGGGTCTGTACCCTGATCCTGGGTCATTTGAAGGACCCTAACATACATGGTAAGACATAGCCATGACAGCACACAAATGGCCAGGAAGCCATCAACAGTAAAAGGGCAGACAACTTAGTGCAGCCACGGGCTACACACACATGAGGTGAAGGTGTATTACAGTTGACATCACACACCACAGGTTACCACTGCAGCATCCCAACAGTGTCATACTCTGTGGCAAACCAGCCATCATGCAATCACGTTTGCAGTCACCAACTCCCACAATACCCAACTAGCTAGGCTCAGCCATACATATACCTCTGACATGGAATACATTTTTTCCTGGGGGGGTTACACAGCCACACAGCCCCCAACTCCTCATTAAGGACTGGCACCAATATCCACATATACACACACAAGTGCTATATGTGTATTTGTATAGATGCATGTAGTCAGGTATACCCAACAAACCTACATCATCCTCTGCTAGGATATGTACACCTGTCTGGTGGACATGTGCAATACATACTGCCAATAACAGGGATGACATACTGCTGTCTGACACTAAATAGGTGCAGGTGCCCATTCTGGAACAAAGTTTCCTTAGCATGTACATGAGAATGGGATCGGTCCTGCAACCCTGCACAACAAACACAGTTCTTGCATTGTCTACATCCACTACAGGCAGTCTCCCCCCCTACTGCACATATGTCTGCAACAGCACAAGTAGGGGCTGCTCACTTGTGGTGTGCAAGGACATCAGCTATACCACTGCTGTTGGTATAGCAAAATGGATGCCTGACTGAGTTGCTGTAGGATTCACCCACTGTGTTCCACATCAGTATATCAGCATATGCACAGTAACTCCCCCATCTCTTATATGTGGGGAACAGGTCACCACTGCCATGTGATAATCATAGCAGACATTTTCCATGTGAGCCTATCACATTACAGGAACATCCTACCTGACTCCAAGCATAACCTTGCAAAACCATAAGGAACCATATTGAAAGGAGGACTGAGTACCATCTTTGTCCCATCCATTTGATGGATGACCACTGTCACCCCTTTACACTAAGGTGGGGAGTTGCCCACTCAGTCACAGGATAGACCCAGCAGCCTAACTAGGCTATTAGGCAAGGCCATAGCACAGTTTCAAGTGAACTCCATTCACAAGGACATGTCCGACCTCGCCACACTACATTACCCATGCTTAGGCTTTGTCTAGGAAGGGTTCATGTCTGCTACACTCAGGTGACCTCTATGACACAGTAACCAAAGGCATGGATGGGGGGTGACCATGCAGACCTGGAAAAGACTATGTGACAGTATAACCTATGTGACCATTATGGATATAACACTCCCAAGCATGCATCACACCAGATGTTACCATAGGGGTAGCACACTGGTGAGCTGGCGTGACTCACTAATTCCACATGGGAAAATGCACCACAAGCAGCTGACCCATACATAGGTGTGTAGCCTATTGTTTTATGTTTGGGCATCTGTTATGTTTGATGTACACATCTGAGGTGCATGTAACAGCCATTAGTCTATGTCCAACCATCTCTGTGGATGACTGCATGCTGTGTGCTGTCACCGGATTCCCTAGTGATGTGGGCATCTGCCTAGTAGGGTCTCACACAGATACATGACCATTGCCACATGGCCTCAAGCCTCATACCATGCCCTGCAGTATAAACCCTACAGGGAGAGTGATGTCCCCACATATTATCAGAGTATGAACAACACCCGAGGCACATAATCAGTCATGAGAGTGCTGTGGACACAAGTCTTTGGCAACATGACATGTCAACACAATGTTGCTTCCATTGTAAGATAAACCTTCTACATGGCCTATGTCATACATAAGGGTATGTCATCACGGGACATGGGGTATAAACTTCCCTGCATTCTCCCCAATATGGACTATTAATGTGCATAATTCCCTGTTCATTATTCACATCACACAGCACATGCAGCAGTTGGGTACATCACAGAGGTTATATTCCAGGGAATACCAGGGCATCAAACATCTACCGTACACTGATAGGCTATAAGGCCTACCCTCTACCCAGTTTCATACATAATCATCATGGGTGACCTCAGTGTGTCATGCAAGGCAGTCATGGACTCCACATTGCTGGGACTGCTGCACAAGTGCAAGTCATGGTCCACTCTGTTAACACACACACACACACACACACACACACACACACACACACACACACACACACACACACACACACCCTCAATCTGGTATGTGACATGAAGTGGGCTTGACAGCTCAGATGTGTGTCCCACACAATCAGCCTGCAGTGGAATGGGAACCCTGTCCACATCAGGCAAGGTAGCTATTTACACCTTTGCAGGCATAGCCTGAATAACTGAATGGTTAACTGCATATATACACTTGGGATACCACTTGTGTCCATGTTGGATGGGGGCATCAGGTGCTGCCTTGCATACACATGGGCTAACATCTGGCCTAGGCATATGGCTGCTCAGGACCCATAGCCTAATAACCTCATATGGTACCAGGACTACCAGATATGGCCTGAGTGCTGTGACACACTGTGCTGTTATGTGTCCACACCCATCACTGCCATCGACTGCTGAGTGTCCCCTATGGGCAACATTACTGTACCATGTCATCCAGCCTACATCCAAAAAATAGGTGAGTGGTACTACAAGTGCATGTGGACATTCCAGCAACATCTGTGCTACACAATAACTGATAGCAGTACATATGTGGTGTAAAGTGTCCTCCTCATAGCTGTCTGACATCTGCAGTACCCAGATGTTTGCAGAATGTGTACCTTTGCCTGACAAATGTAGACCCCATCCTAGGCAAATGTGTATTTCCACACAACAGTTGGACAATATGCGATGGCTCTCCCCAATATTTGGCGAATGTGTCTGTGACATGGCAGACCCCTGGGAACACAGTAATGGTATATGAATATGTGGTACTGTATGCATCCCCTTAAATTGTATGCTCAATATGTATGCACTGCTGCTGAGCCAGAGCTAGTGTCCAATACCTGTACCTATAACCTGCTGTCCTGCTGCAGGGCATCACCAAGTATGCTAGCCATAGGTGTCAGGCTATCAGATACAGGTCTGGAGTACACAGTGACCTAGCCAGCATACATCATTAATGGTCAGGGACACCTGGTCAATCTTTGAACTAAGCCTGTATGACATTCACAGACTGAGAGTGGCTCACTGACAATACATGATGTCATATGCCAGCTGTATCCACCAGTACTTACTGTCAGTATTGTACAACAGACAATAAAAGTAGCAGTCATAAGTGAGCTGACCATTACTGGGGTGATTCGGGGGCCAGAATTGTGATATATGTCACTGCAGACAGAGCCGTAAGGGATGGCTGTAGGTGCTGGACAGCAGACTAACAGTGACATGTCAGTCCAGGCAATGTTGTTGAGACCTACTGTTTAACTTCTTATTTTGCATGGCTGCATCCCTCTATCTGCATTCCATTGCATGCTTCATTCAATGACATGCCTGGTATAGTGCTGTACTCCTTTGAGAGAAGAAATCCAGTTGTAGTATCCTAGAGAATTACAGTCTATCTTCATGAATAAGTGCCAGACCTGTTTACCATAGGCAGCAGCTTGCCTTTTGTAGGTAATGCTCAAAAACAAGTGATTGCCTGTGCATCATTCTGTGACCCCCACTTGCTAATTGCATCCAGAACAGCTGGGCTGCCTTTCCATTAGCCAATGGCATGGCAACACGGTGCTATAATTAAGGCCTTCATGTAGGCCTTGGTCCTTTTCTTGGCCTGTGAGGAGGACATTATCAAAGTGCGAGAGCTACAGCATGACAGAGGATAGGTAGGAATACTGTCCATTGTTTGGATTGATCTGTTATGCCCACAGTTTTGCATGCTATGTCTGGCCACTATAACAGACTTTCAGATTCTGTAGCAGTGTACTGTTGAACAATGTGTGTTGGGGTCAGTAAGGAGACAGGCAGATGTGAGTGTCATACATCCTTTTTATCTGAATGTGCATGCTGCTACAGTTGATGCTGTTCTATCAGCTGTGTATGTTTGTAGGGGGAGACTTTGACACATGTCCCTTTCACCTGAGCATCCTTCAATCCTTGCTGTATGGTTGTCATATGGATGCTCTGTTCCAAGTGTTTGGGAGGTATGTTAGGACTGCAGCAAGTAGCTGGTCATACTGCTACATGTGTAGCAATCCACAGCTGCTGCATTCTGGCCAGGAGTCAGACTAGGGCTTGTGAAGACATAGGGGACAACAGGCTGTTACTGTCAGTGAGGAAGTGGAGTCAGCTGTTGTGTCACAGCCTGGCCTGGTTGATGGTACCCGTAACACTCTAGGTGAAGCACGTGCCTCTGGTACATATATTACATAAGAGTGCCATCCAGAGAGTGGTAAGGCCACATTTAGAACACATATTCATAACTGTGAAATGTGTCCCACCCTGCAGGCCTTTAACATGCTTGTGTGGGTGGCAGTGATTGCAGTGGGAGCAACCAGTTTTGCTGGACACTGCATGGCTCAGTTATTCCTATGTGGTATTGACATGCATGTAATTGTTGTGCCACAGACTGGGCTGTGGGCCAGGACTGTCGGTGTCCAGATGTGACACATGCTAGAAATCTAATATATTATATATAATATATTCATAATATATATTATATATTAATAATAATATATAATATATTATAATATGATATATTATAATATATATTACATGATATATTACTAATAATATATTATATTATGGCAGGTGTTTTTAGAACATATATGTGCATGCCTACAGTGTATTACACATCATTGGCATGGACATATGTGTTCAGATGGGTATGGCGTGTGACACTAAGCTGTCTGTCATGGTGTGTAAACCCAGTGTGCACCGCATTGTCAGTATGTCACCACACAGAATAGCTTTTATGACAACCCTGCCATAAATAGGGGGCACAACTGTGCTCATTCAGCAACAGTCTGTGCAGTTGTCAGCTCTACCTGATATTGCAGGCCTCCCATACATCCAGCAGCATTTATTTGTCTGTGTACTGGTTTGCTATCTGCATCAGAGACCCAAGTTAGGGTTTCCAGCTTTTCAAATGCCCAAAGTGGGACATTTTTGATACAAATGTCAGATTTGGCAGGCCAAAACATACCCATGGCCAGTACAAAATACATAACTTCACTTCTTTGCCTAAGAAAAAGCTTATTCTTGTAGCATTTTAGTTGATTATTCTGTTTCTTACATCATTCAGGTGTTTCAGATACAGAATAAATGTTTTATGCAACTATTACATAAAATATAGGAAATAATTTTGTCCTGATATCTCAGAACATTTGCCAGTTCTACAATTTTTTTGCAGGACACAACTCCAGAAAGAGGGACTGTCCCTCAAAAAATGGGACAGGTGGTAACCCTAGGCCAAGTAAACTGTGATTTGTCTGAGTATATATTAGAGTAGTGTGTCACCGGCATTCAAGATATGTTTGTGAAAACACTAGTTTTTCTCCACAGTTCAGTTGGCCTACTGATGTGATGCCCTATGTCATAGTTAAGAAGGTCCTGGGTGCAATACTTGGTAATAGTGTCTTTTTTTCCCTAATGTTACATGACTGTACTGCATGATATATTTCCAAAAGCAATGCAACTTCCCCAACACTGATTTGGCCTAGTGGTGCATTGCTCTGACTCTAATGCCAGGACTGGTTATTTTGTTACTGGGCAAAACAGTGCCTAATGAAATACAGTGATTAAAGCAGTTTTAAGTGGGTTTGCAGGGTTTTGTGTGACGCACCACGATGCCAAGTGGTGCTTAGGTCTGCTTAGCTTCACTTAGCATCACTTATACCTACTTAAACCAGTGCTATTTCCAAAAAAAGCAAAGAAAAAAGGGGTGATAGCAAAGTGGTGAAATGGGGGCAAGCAGGGGGAAAAACATTATGAAAGGTAGCTAGGGTTGTGTAGGATGAAAGTAGGAAAGGACCATAGCTCTGCATTTCCTGTGCAGTAACAGCTGTGCATGACATGGACAATTTGGAATTTAGAGCCTCACACCCCACAGGGAGGGGTGTGGGTGACATAAATGTGTTGATTAATTCATGGGGAAATTGTTTAATGTCACTGTATGCGCGGGTGAAATGGAGAGCTATATATGGGACAAAATTTTTGCCCTTTTTTTAAGGTGAGAGTGGGATGTTGGGAAAGGTTTGTCTGTACATTTGTGGAGGTAAGTTGGGTAGGAGAGGTGGCATTTGCAGACAGACACGACAGCAGACAGGGGTGGTGTATGACACATGAGGGGGATAAACACCTTGGACAGGGAGGGTGGATGGGAATCAGAGGACTAAGTGCATCAGATAGAAACAGTGTGAGTGAGGTCCCCACCCATGGGAAGTCACCACTTCCCCTTCACAGCTCCAAAGGTGGCTTTGCTGAGGGATGAGCACTGGGGCCAGCCTGCCCCTTGATGTGTGCCAGTCTGCCCTCTATCTGGAGCAGGCATGTATCCAATACCACTAGATTACCCTGTGCACCATACCTCAGAACTGGTGTTAGGTGACAGGGTCCTATCTGCACCCATGCCCAGGGGGATTGGCCCAATCCCCTGAGGTGGTTCCACCTGAGAGTGGTGCAGGACCAGCAGAGGAAGCAGCTCCAGGTTTGGTCCCAGACATGCTGGGACCTATTGCCATGGCCAGATAAGGCAGAATAGGTGGATCTGCTGGGATCTGCCTACCAAAACATGTTATGGTTTTGAGGTTTGTCAAATTGTATTGGTTAGTTATAAACAAAACATATCAATGTTCGTTATAATAGCATACATGGGTGTTCCAATTAACCCAGAACAGTAGAATTGAATATAATTGCATAGCAAATGGAACACATGCATATATGAAATAACAGTCATTGTAACAGCATGCCAGTAACACCTATGGCAACAAACCAACAACAGTGGAATTTCAACAAGGTATGTTAGTATGCAACCATTGAAATATATGAACAATAATAATACAACACAAGTCCCAGTATTATGTTTTGAGAACAACATGTCAGTAATATATTAATCATAATTAGTGATGCAGATAAGGGATGAGAGGAAAGAAAAGCATTCCATTAACACCTGCATAGGCTATTTTCACAACAGTACTGCTTAATACTCTACATGTCTGCCTTACTTTACATCTACCCATGCCCTATAGCTTCTGTAGCATGTATACACCTGTTAAGCTTTCAACCTAGAATGGTATGGGCCAAGCTGTGTGAACTATAGGTAAATAACTACAGGGAACTTGTGCATGTCAGGGTTACATATATGACTAAGAAGGTGTACCCTGCACTGATGTTGTGTGAGTGTGCTACTGGCATACTTCAACTGGATTTATATCTGTGTCCACGGTTATTGACAACAGTGATCACAAGTCATGACAGCTTGACACTTGACAGACATGTATCGGGAAGACTGCATGGTGTATATACCTATCCTGCTGTCATTTATAGGCATGGGGTTGGACTATCGGCACACATTCACAGACACACCAGGCATACATCTGTACACAGTTTATTAGTATACCTTTCATACAGCAAATACAAACATTTCTTTACCTGTAAGCTCTGTGAAGAAAATATCTGTTAACACTACATGACCGTTTCTACAAATAGTCAGGACTACTTGTGTGTAACTATAAATATATCTTAGTACCAGTCCCTGGATTCAAACCATGGTCTGTGTGTGCAATGATGAACAACATTATTATCACACTGAGCTACTGGGTCACTGCTGTTGGATCCATGACTAATTTGTGCCTAGAAGTCACTTGGTTGCAAAATCTGACCTGATAATATAAGTAGAGTGTCACAGAAGACTGCAGTGACAGTTGAACACACATGCATGAGATTCATGCATGACAGAGATTTTTGCTCAACTGTGTAGTAATACTTTGAATGCATGTGTACACATTTAACTCATAGTGGATTTGAATATGTGTGATCTGTACAGATCATAGCAGGGTGCTGGGTTGCAAACCCAGCCCATATACATTTGCACATCATATATTTGCAGTCTCCACCTATTACAGTGTCATACTTGCCTGCATCAGCATATCTACATTCAGCAATAAGTATAGCTGAAATGCAAAGGTTAACACAAGACAATCCTGAAGGGAACACACTATAATACATTACACATTACTATTCAAGGTTCAGATCTTATTGCAGAACATTTATCAAATTACATTGTATCTTGTTTTACAGATCCACATCTACACTTTATCATAACAGTTCTTTATCAACCAAACTTCAGTCCATATATGGTGTCATAGCCATATTTGGTGTGGAGCACACTGTACAATTGTATTTGTTTAACAACAGACCAGAAAAAACAACAGTTGCTGCAAATAACTTTATTGAGGGTGACATGACACAGTGGTTTATTACATTCAAAATTCTGACTTCAGTTGTACTGCATATCCTGTAGATGATGAATGAATGTTATTCATTACCTTCACAGTTTCAATCATGGTGTACTTTATTACAAGATCCTTAGTATTGCTACAGTATATACTTGTGTCATTCCTGTAAAGTATTACTATAGTATTAGCTTTCTTTCAATAGTAGCTTGTTTGATGCCTTAATCTGTATGGCACAGTACCTGGCATTACTCACTTATATCAATGTGGGTCTAAGAGCACATTTATTGCAGTACATTCAGAACGCACTATACCTATTTGCAGTAAACAATGTACTCTTTCTTATTTATTGTACTATACATTGCAAGATAGATCTGTACTCACCACACTGTCAGTGTATCCTCACTAGGCGCCCAGCATGGGGCTGTACATTGTCAGCCATCTCTTCTACAGCTGTAGGGGGAAAAGACAGCATTATGCATACCTCTCTATCATATATTCATGCTAGAATTTGATAAAGCAATGATTTACATACTCACAAACTGCTGGGGCATTTCTGTCCTGGGCATCTTGAATCTATTGGGCCAAGAGCAACCCCTTCCTCCACTTCAGGTTGTCATAATGATGATGTACCTGCCCACCAGTGTGTGGGGGATTCCAGTGGCACTGGTGAGGTCACGTGTCAGATGGTCCCAGGCCTCAGACTTGTATTTGGAGCACTGGTACTGGCCCTGCAGCAATCTATCATCATGGTGTTGAACAAGGAGCTCATCCATGACCCTGGACAACAAAATGCCCCAGCACTGCACCCAGAAGCACACTCCCTCTCCAGCTCCTGCCATAGTTCCTGCATGGGTCAAACTCTAACAGGTTCTGACTGTATTCCCACCTGTGCAGCTTAAATAAGACTATATTCCTGCTCTTTTTTGCCATTGACCATTTTTAAAAATGCTAAGTGCAGCTCAGCAGTGCACAAATGCTGAGCAGTGCTTAGCAGTGTGCAAATCCACTCAGCTTAGCTGAGAAATGCTTAGAATGGTTCATAGGTTCATAGGTTGGTACTAGGCTATTGGCCCTAGGGCCTATGCAAGCCTAGCCATAACAATTCCCTGGATATTTCTTCCCACAATATTTACTTCTCTGGACCCCTGTCTAGCAGGGTGACTGACATGATCCCTGGGGTGAATTTCCTATCTCCCATCCAATCATCAAGGTTCCTTTTGAGGAGGGCCAAGGAGGTGCTCTGCTTGACATGTATGGGCAGTTTATTCCAGAGTATGGGGAGTCTCTGGGTCAGGAACCTATCCCTCCAGCATGTTTTGTTCATTGTGATGACAAGGTTCTGTAATAAAAGTAAAATACAAACACATAATAATAAAGTATCAGTAATGAGTAATGAATGACAATATATATTTATGTTATAATGTAGAGCTCCTGTTTGCCATTTGCTTAGCAATGCTCAATGTGGCTAAGCAGAACTAAGCGTTGCTAAGTATTGCTCAGACAGGCCCTGTTGAGGCATTGCTTAGCTTGGCTTAGCAGTGGTTAGCAAGATTTAGCAAATGGCAAACAAGAGCTCTACATTATAACATAAATATATATTGTCATTCATTACTCATTATTGATACTTTATTATTATTTGTTTATATTTTACTTTTATTACAGTACCTTGGTGTGTGACTGAACTGTAATGGACACGTGTGTTTATCTCAAGCTTTTCACTTCATATCTCCACTGACACTGGGATTCTGGACCAGCTGCACTAACTTAGTTGACAAATATCAATAACTAGGGAAATAAAAAAATGACAAATAGAAATAGAAATGCTTTCTGATGTAAAAGCTGAAATGCCTGTCATGGTATTCAAAACATGCACCTACTGCACACAAAGCCATGACTTTAACAATTCAGCCAACTAGGCTGTGAATATTTTACCTATACATGTCTATATAACTTTTCATTACATTTAAGCAATGCTGAGCAATGCGCCGCGCTGCACAAACATGATCATCTATGCTTAAACTTGAAAAAAAAAAAGACAAAAAATAAATAAATAAAAATAAACATACAAGGAAAAATCACATTGGGACATTTCATTTCTGTGCTGCACTGCACTCTGACAGAACAGGGAGTGTGTTATGGACACTGTAACACACCCCCTGTGTGACATAATTAATATATAAATACATGAGTGTCTGAAGTCACTTTCTAATATTCATTTATTGCTGTACGGTACTTTGACAGTGCAGGGGGTGTGTTATGGACACTGTAACACATCTCCTGTGTTAAATAAATACAAAACTGCTATAATTAAATGTCTGAGGACACTTTCTGCCATGTTGTTATGCTGTACGGCACTTTCACAGTGCAGGGGATGTGTTACACATCTGCGAGCACTGCAACACACCCCCTAAAACTGATTTAATAACCGTGTACACAGCTCTCCATCAGTAGCGCACCTTCATTAATATGCAAGGCCTGCTGCCGAGGGGGAGCTGCGGCCATGGCCACCATACACTCTGTGTAAGAATTACACTATTCTTACACTGAGTTTATTAAATCTGAGGGACTTACTTCCAAAAGACAAGGTGATTAGCTTCAAAACTAAGCTGAACTAAACTAACTCAACTGAACTAACTGACAAAGATCTTTATATCAGGTTCCAAAGAAAACAAAACAAAACATAGTGTTGTGAGAGTTCCATTCTTTTAGTGCTGGTTATAGAATGACATCACATTTGATCACCTGACTCTGGCACGGCACACACCCAGATCCTCACCAAGATCTGTTGCAGCACCTGATAACCACAGAACAATTCCCAAAACCTGTACTGTTGACCTCCAGAATTTCTCACCCAAACATACACATTCAACCATCTAAAGCAACACTGCTGCTACATTTGCAACGCAAGCACCTGCACAAGTCAGTGCAATAGCCAAATGACGCAACCCCCCCCACAAAACTCCAGCCAGCCATGCTGGCATATGTTACACATCCACTGCCCTATTCTCCCTGGCAGAGATGGCAATACTTTATATTGTCACATCTCGCCCCCCCTTCTGAAGACTCAAACTAGTTTTTCAAGTGATCCTGGTAAAATGTTGCTTGAGAGAAATGGGCCTGTCTGGGAACACATTAACCTATACCCTGTCTTGATAGTCCATCTGCACTGGCATTGCTGACCCCACTACGGTGCTGTACTGTCTTGCCATATGCCTGCAACCCTAGGCTCAGCCTTAATAACTTGGTATTTTGCTGGCTGGCTCGATGTAGCCATAGTAAGGGATTGTGGTCTGTAACTACAGTGAATTTCCTTCCATACAGTTTAGACTGAAATTTCTGCAGTGACCATACTATGGCTAGACATTCTTTTTCTACAGCTGCATAACATTCCTCGATGGGATGGAGTCCACCACTGAAATATATAACCATGTGAGTACAGCCCCCACCTCACGGTTTGAAGCATCCACTTGCACAACAAATGTTTTGCTGTAATTTGGACTGGCTAACACAGTGGGTACTTCCAAAGCCCCTTTAAGCTTTTGAAATGTCTGCCCACAAGCTAGGGTCCATACTACATTATCTGGCCTGTTTTTCCTTGTCAGGTCTGTGAGGGGAGCAGCTATTGTACTGTAATTGGGAACAAACTTTTTATACTACCCCTCTGTCCCTAAGAATGCTCTCACCTAATTTTTGGTAACAGGGGCAGGCCATTACTGAATAGCTTCCACTTTGGCAGGTTCTGGCCTAATCTTACCACTCCCCACTCTATGTCCCAGGTAGGAGACCTCTGCCATACCCACCTGAAACTTACTGGGTTAATGGTCATCCCTGCCCTTTTCTGTCTACCCAGGACCTCCCTGACATGCTGAATGTGCTCTTGCCAGGAATGGCTGAAGATGGCACCTGTCAGTAGCCCTTGGTCACATCTATCATGGTCAGATACTTAGTCCCACCCAGCTGCTCTAAGGCTTTGTCTGTCCTAGGCATGGGGTAAGCATTTGACTCTATGTGATTGATTATTTTTTTGTAGTCCATGCAGAATCTGATCCTACCATCTTTCTTTGGTACTAGCACCATTGGAGATGCCCAGGGTCTGCTTGACTCCCGGATTATGCCCGGTTCCAAGATTTCCTGTATCTCCTCCCTCAGATTCTGTCTGATTTGCTTGGGTACCCTATAAGAAGCCTGTTTGATAGGCTTTGGGGGTCCTGTATACACATGGCGTTGCACCAGGTGGGAGCACCCAGGTTTCCCAGTGAACATGCCTCCAAATTCCTGCAGCACTGCACAGATTTCTTGAAACTGGTTAGGAGATAGCTGCTGAGATATTGCTACCCCTTACACAGAGGTGTCAGTCCGAGACTCACAGGGGAGATCAGTCATCAGATCCCCCCTCTGACTCCTCCTGCCATCCACTTCAAATACTCAGCACTAGGGCGTCCATATCATGATAAGACTTCATCCTGTTAACATGGTATAATTTGTGCCCCTGACTCCTGCCTATAAGGTTTACCATATAATTAACATCACTGATCTTCTTTAACACTTCAAAGGGTCCCTCCCAACCTGACTGCATCTTATTGTATCTGACAGGAATGAGCACCATAACCTGCTGTGCCACAGCATACTTTCAGGCTTGAGCATTCCTGTCATATTAGACCATTTTCTGCTGTTGGGCTCCTGCCAGGTTCTCCTGGGCCAAATCCTTGAGCTTCCTAAGCCATGTCTTGAGATTTAGGACATATGTCACAACAGATTGCTTTTGGGATTCACACACCCTCCCACTCATCATGAATCAAATCTAAAGGCTCCCTCACTCTATACTCATACAGCAACTCAAAGGGTGAAAAAGCTGTGAATTCCTGGGGTACCTCTCTGTATGCAAACAGTAGATGGGGCAAATAGTTGTCCTACGCTCTCTTAAACTGGCCTATAAATGCATGTAATATGGTCTTTATTGCAGAGTTTAACTTCTGTACAAGACCTTTAGTCTGGAGGTAGTAGGGCGTGGTCTTTAGGTGCTTCATAAACAAACCAGCAGGTCTGACATGAAATTGGTTCCTATGTCAGGTAGTATTTTTCCCAGGAAGCATACCCTGCTGAAAATCTCTAACAAAGCATTTGGCACCTTCTCTGCCTCAATGGAGAACAGAACCACTGCCTCAAGATGTCTAGTAGCATAATCTACTACCACTAGATATACGTCTTCCCTGTGGAACTTGGAGTAATCAGAGGCCCTGCAATAACTATAGCTACCCTCTGGAATGGCTCTTTAATCATAGGCAAAGGCAGTAATGGAGCTTTGACCTTGTCCCCTGCCTTGCCTACCTTTCAGCTCTGCTCACAGGTCCTGCAGTACCCTGTTACATCCATTTCAATCCCAAACAAATAAAAGATCTGTATAATATGTCTCTTGGTATGCTTTTTGCCCATATGACCTGCAAAAGGAATGTCATTGGCTATAGCTAGAAGTGTCAGACAATGGGCTCTGGGCATTAACAACTGCTGTATTACCTCACCCTCTAGCCCTCCCTCAGGGGTCCACTCTCTGTGCAGTAACTCTTTGTTCTAGTATGCAGAGTCCCAATTTTCTTGAGCATCAGGTGTCTCCTTAGCTACGACACTTAAGCTTCATAAAGTAAGGTTCAAAAGCTGACCCTGACTCAACTATACATTTGTGACCCCTACCAGCTCCCCTTCCACAGGAAGCCTAGTATCTTCTGACAGCAGCACCTCACTGTTTGCCTGGGTACTACCACTCACCTCTGTTGTTGCAATCACCCTGTCCATGGGAATATTATTACCTATCAGCAGCTGAGACTCACTTTTAGGCTCACTGCTATAGGGTAGCTCTCTCCCAGAAGTAACCACATCATCAACGCAAGCTTCAGGTGTGGGTTCTGTCTGGGTCTCCCCAGGCTACCAGACATACATGATTATCACCAAGCCTGATTTAATGTAACTGCATGCACAGCAGGTACTGCATTATCAGAATCATTCCCTATCAAGACATCTGCAGGAATATCCTCAAATACAGCATCCTGCTTGCTTCCTTTTCCACCCTCTCAGTCAAGATGAACCCTGGGCAAAGGTGTTTGGAATGGGGTGCCTCCTAAAGCTCTGACTGGAGTGGACTGCCCATGCATGTATTGCTCCTCTTTAACCACTGAAGGCTTCACAATGGTTATGTTATAGGGTGTGTCTCTCTTAGCAGTGGCCTGTCTTCCATCCACTAACCTAGAATACAAACTCTGGTGATAGTTTGATACCCTTGTTGTCTCCAGACAACTTGCTATTGGCACACTGTTATTCCCACTTGCTGCCTCCCTCATCTTTTGTTCTCCACCTTGCTTCAGAGGAAATTTGCATGCTACATAGCCCCTATGGTTACATTTAAAACATCTAATTCCTGATCCTGGCCATGTATCTGAACTAGTGGCTTCTTCTTTTACTGTTAGACTCTGTTAGGGTGATTTAGGTTGCCCACCATGGGTACCCTTATATCCATGTGCAGCAGTGGGTATCCCCTTCTTGTGCATTGATGTCCTGCTTGCTAAGTAGAGATCCCATTTTCTCCCCTGCACATCTGCAGAGTTACACTGCCAGACTGTCAACCAGATTTTCATGTCCTCAGACAAAGTACTAAGGCTTTTTCCCTCACCAAAAGGTCTGCCAGTCTTTCAAGGGTGGTGACCTGATACCCACTCACTCACCTATGAAAATAAGTGCTTAACTCAGCAATTTAATCGCATACACTTTCATCTGCCTTGCATCTATGCTCACAAAACTTTTTCTTTAAACTTCAGGTGTTAACTTGCAACAGTTCAATAAACATTGTTTTACTCTATCACAATTTAAAAAATCAGTATCAGACAATTTAAAACAGCAGCTACAGCTGTATCACGGAGTAAGGGGGTCAGGACTGGTACCCAGAGCTCTTTGTCAACTTTATACTGTTTACACACTCTTTCAAATATATGAATAAAACCATCAAAGTCATTCCCCTCTGAAAATTGTGGAAGAAATTTACTGATCTTTATTGCTTCTGAGGTCCAGTTATTCCCTTCCCCATTACCTCCATGACCCTGACAAACACTCAACATCTCCCTCACCTTTTGTTGCTGCTTCTCTTTTTCTTCAGCCTCCAATCACTGCAGTCTCTCATTTTCTTTGATCTCCAAATGTCACAATTTCTCTTTTTCTTCAATCTCCAAATGACAGTCTTTCTTTTTCTTTGATCACCAAATGCCATTAACTCTCTTCAATCTCTAAGCGTAGCAGTTTCTCTTCAGTCTCCAAATGTCTGGCCTCCATTTCATGCTGACACTACCTCTCCTTTTCTTCAGCCTCCAGCTTAAGTCTCTTTAACTCCAGACAGATTTTTAAGTCCTCTGAGGAAAAGGATAAACTGTCCTGTTTCTAAAGGCTGCACATCTCCAGCATCAGAATGTTTGCCCTCCTGGCCACTGGTCCTCACTGCAGCTGTGATTAAGACTGAAATTATTTCTTCTTTAGTCTGGTTAGCATGCACCAGTCCCTTGGCTTCACACACCTTGGCCAACTGGATCTTTGTCAGCTTACCATAATCCTCTGCTGACATCTTTGCTTGTTTTCCCTGACTGAAATAAACTTAACAAAAATAAATAAAACTATTGTGAAAATGAAACTCTGAATGTTTATCGTGTGGCTTTAAACAGTACACAGACCTTCAGGGACAACTGCCCGCAGGCTACTGAAGTTCAATGAATATCTCGCCACTCTGCCACCAATATTGATGGCCTCTCTACTCTGGGCCAGGAATCAAGGAGTGAGAGAAGGCACTAAAAACAGGAATTAATTTACACAGTATTTTCAAATGCAGTTCTCTGCATCAAGCACAATATTCCCAACAGCATACAGGAACATGCTCCAGATCTGGGACTGTACTCTCTGTCTCTCCAGATCCCAAACAAGACTCACATTGGAGCACTCTGTTCCAGGTCCAAGTAGCTGACACACCCACACTTGGATATTTGATTTTTACACACAGTCCTGGGAAAGGTTGGCGTAGATTTTCTAGCTGTACCCCTTCTTCCCAGACTATAAGGTAACCATGCTGCTACCAGTCAACCACTCTAAAGCTGTTACAATGGTATCCACTGATATTGAGTAATATCAATACTAATATTAATAGTTGAGTGTCACCAAAATAGCAAGGCTTTCCCAAGTGGCCAAGGCATTACTAAAATAAGCACAAGTACTCTCAGGATGTTAAAAGTATTCTCTAAGAAACAGCCACAATGAAAGGTATAAAATATTTGATGATAAAAAATAAAATAGAAAACATGATAATAATAAATATCTAAGTACAATAAACACCAGAGTTTCAATCACAAGAGAAATAAAAACAACACAATGGGACATATTCACACAGATGCAGATAAAACTTAACTACTCTCACTGTATTTCCTGACTGCATAAATAATAACTGTTCCCTAACTAACTTAATAATACAGCAAGGCAAGACAGGATGCTGAGATGCTTGCTTCCACAAGGCAAGATGATGAGCTTCAAAACTAAACTGAACTGTACTAACTCAACTGAACTAACTGACTGTGATAATTGACATAGATCTTTATATCAGGTTCCAAAGAAAACAAAATAAAACATAGTGTTGTGAGAGTTCCATCCTCTCAGTGCTGGTTCTAGAATGACATCACATTTTATCAACTGACTGTGGCACAACACACACCCACAGTCCTACCAAGATCCATTGGAGTACCTGAAAGCTGCAGAACAATTCCAAAAACCTTCACTCTTCCACTCCAGAATTCTCTATTCCAACATACACATTAAACCAGCTACAACACTGATGATACATTTCCAACACAAGTACCTCCACAAGTCAGCATCACAGCCAAATGACACAAAGCCACCCACAAAACACCAGCTAACCATACTGGCAAATGTTGCAAATGAACTGCCCTATTCTACCTGGCACAGATAGCAATACCTCACATCGTCACATATATCTTCCTTATTAATATTATTATTGTATCAGGGAATGAAAATGCTTTCATTGCCCTACTCATAAAATCCCAGTTTACTCTGCTGAGTGCTTTCTCTGCATCAAGGCCTGACAACAACAACAGTATTTTCTTACATGCTGCACCCCTCACTCAATTAATGTTGTCAAATGTTCATGTTCCATTCACAAAACCACATTGAGCCATATCTATTAATTTTGTAACACATTTGCTATTCTTTTAGCTATTATAGACATAAACATTTTATAATCATGATTTAAAATTGAAATGAACCTATATGAAGCTGGGCATGATGGGGCTTTACCATATTTAGGTATTACAGCCACCACAGCTTTCTTCCAGGATGTTGGTACTTCTGCTCCTTTTAAAATACTGTTAAACAAACAAAGCCTTCCAGATCTTTATCACTTTCTTCCCTCATAGCTTCCAAACTTCCACATGAATACCATCTTTTCCTGGTGAAATTCTGCAGATTAATCATACATCACCACTTTCTCATGTCCTCCTATCTAAATGTTAATTGGTTAGCCTCATCTACTCCTACTGGCATACCTTAGTCTTCCATAAATATTTCCAATTGTGTTTTATTTTGATTTCCACATCCCTCTGCTGTATATAGATATTCATAAAATTTCAGAAATACTTGTATCTGTAATATTGCTACAAGATCTTTGCTGTATTTTTTTGTTATAGGTTCCCTAAGTTTAACAACAATAGTTTCTTCAGTCAGTTGCCTAAGTCATTGTGCTAAAGTTATTTGTGCTCTGCAGTTGCTTAACATCAGTCTTTCTAAAGTCATGCATATTATCCAGATACTCCCTTTATTTTCTCTTTAGCAATATGCATTTGCACCTTTTCTTGTTCTGTGCTTTCCTCCTTACTCTGCAATACTTTAAGCTTTGACAGCCCCTCTAAACAAGTCTTGTTACTTCTTAACCATATCTCTTTTACTTTTATTTCTACCCTACTTTATCCTCAATAGCTATACCATCTAAAGAAATTTCTACATTCCCTAATAACTCTTGAATAATTTCCACTATCCCTTCCTTAAGTTTCTCTCTTTTTATTAGGTAGGAAATGAAGTGCCAATGTTTCATTTGTACATCATTAACCTGCATTTTTATTTTAAAAGTTATTTGCACCTGACCTGAAATAGTTATTGGACATGTGTCAAAGCTTTCAATTAAATGCACTTGTTCTTGTGAAGCATAATTTCTGTCTAGTCTTGCCCAGTTATTGTACCTTTGGGAATAGTATATCAATTTTCCTACCACTGAATACATGTCTGCCATACCAAATATTTTCAGAAATTTCTTTAGAAAGCTGCCCTGTTTTTTTATATTTTCCTTCTAGGTCCCCCATATAAATCCCAACTATTGTAAATGAGATTCCATTCTCTACCTAAAAGCAATATATAGTACTGAATGCTAATTATTTCACCAAAAATTTTCTTAATTTCATTTCTTTCCAAGTGAGTTTCCTGTAGCATTATTATTTGTACTCTCTGCATTTCTTAAAATAATTCAACACTCATTCCTTTATGTCAACACCTATGAAATCATTCCCATTCCATAATAATATTTTAATGTAGCCATTATAATTAAAAGTTATTATTCACAGCTATTATGTATGACAGTATATTTAATTATATTTTTCCCACTTATGTGTTACATGCACCCACTAATGTTTGGCAGCTTGATCTTTTATACATTTGTTTCTGGTCATCTCCATTTGAACTTATGTCATGTTTTATACGACTTTTTGTTTTAATGAAAATTCTCAAACAGAAAACGAAAACATACCCCCAAATCTATTAATTTAAAACAAACACATGAAACCATATACATCTTCAAATAATGAAGTTTAATCCTTGTAATAGGAACAATTGTCCCAAATCAAGAGCTTCACACACAGGCAACACCTAGCCTAAAATGAAGGGTATCCTTGCTATGACCCATTTTACAGCCTTTGTTTCTACTTACAAAAACTGAAGTCTGTTCTTTTCTTATTTTTATTCCCCTGCCAAATGTGAAGAACAACTTGTATGTTTTTAGAAAGCATTAATGTTTAGCTTTAAGAAATGTGCACTGGCTATCTTTAGCTAAAAGTAAATTATATATTGTTCTAGTAAATCTATTAGTGCATTTAGTTACCAGAAAAGCTACTTTCTCTTATTCTCCTGCAATAATTTCAAACTTTATTTTTTACTGAATTGCTTGCCTTTGTACCTTTTAATCATGTTTTTCTCTCAGCAAACAATGTTCAGACTTGCCTTTACCTTTAGTCAGCTTGTCTCCATGGAAACCTAAGATCAAAATGTACAGCTGCCCTCAGTTGCAGACTTCTCCAATGTCACTGAACATATATTTGCTTAAAGAAAACTATTTATTACATTGTGGTCTCTCATTTTTAAAAATCCACTTGTATTCACAAAAAAAATTGTCATTTGATTAAACCAAGGGTATTATAGCAGCATTAATCTAGACATTCACCTATGCAAAAGTAAAAGAAAACATTTAAATTCTACATATTATAATCCATGCCCAAGATTATCACCTATTGACTTAAGCATGTTTTTGAAAGTTTTTTATGTTATAACACATTTATTTCTTAAAACTAATAGACACAAGAAAAAGCATGTTTACTTTAATACCTTTATCATATACAACAATCATTGAACATACTTTATAACATGCCATTTATATCATAAAATATTTTATGCAAATAGATTTTTTTTGTGTCTTTCCAAATATCAATGACATGAAATGGGGTATATGCCTGTCACTGCCAACAAGTTTACCAAAGTCAATAAAAAAAATCCAGGGGGTAATTCAATAAACCCTACATGGAGTAATTCTCCATGTAGGAATAATGGTAAGGCTTGAACATGGAACATGGCACCAAGTGATCCAGGAAACAAGGCATGGGGTGTGCACGAGCTTCCCTACACCGTGCGGACACAGACGTGTCTGGGGAATGTAAATCACCTCACCTGCTGGTAAAAAAACATGCAAATGAGGTGACTTTGCAATTCTGCAAGTATAAAAGCACCTGTGTAGGTGCCATGTAAACCTCCAAAATGTACACGGTTACAAACCATGTACTGGAGGATAAAAATTAAACGGGGCTGTAACAGTCCAAATAAAAGGTGGTATAATGTCCAGTAGGCATGGAAATGCCAAAACTATGGCCAGTGAATTAAAAAACTAATTCAATATATTACAAGTTAACCTTTTTTTTAATACATATGTCACCTTTAAGCAGCATACAGCAACACACAAACATGCTATTTTGCAAAAAAAAAAAAAAAAAAAAAAGTGGAAAATATGACATTTGCAGCCATGAAAAGTTATTGCATTATAGTGGCCAGCATGCAGAGACATACGATGGCAGGTTATAGTGGTTGCGAAGAACATAGGCTCTGGTGTAGTGCACTATTCAGGGTATGCACAATTTGGTGTATGTAAATGAAGCCAAGTTTATTGACTAACAAAATGGGCCACCATGTTCGCAGGTACTAACTGTGGAAGGGCTAGAACTGTGATAGTGTAGGCAGAAGAGGCAGCTGACATGAAAAGGGTGTGTCATGGTATGTGTAAGCAGATTGGAGCTTAGCAGGCCTGCTTGTGCTCAGCTAAGCAAAGCTAAGCAGGGGGGGTGTGCCTGAGGCTGCTAAGCTGTTTTACCTCTGTGGCAATTGTTTTAGCTGGTTAAAGAAAAGCTAAGCATGACTGTGTACAGAGGAAAGCTCTTTCTGCTCAGCAATGTTTAAACTAGCTCTGCAGGTCTGCAGGGAATGCTGCAGGACATAGCAGTGAAAGAAATAAGAAAAAAGGTAAAATAGCCTGGGAAAGCCAATAAAACATAAATGATTGATAAGCCCTGCTCCATTCACACTGGCTCATTCAAACCCTCAGTAATATACTTGGCAGGTGGAATGTATCAGTCAGCCAATCACACAGGCTGCATCTGCAGACACCAGTATAAAGTATACATACACCCTTCAAACTGTTTTTCCCACATACTCTGCACTGTTGGAGTACACACTTGGGAATTTTAACAGACAAAATGATAGGGGCTACTACTGCTCTGCTACATCTGGATGCACTACAGGATGAGATCAGTGATGATGATGTTGCTGATAATAGGCCTAGACTGAGGTGGAGAAAAGTGTTCAGGCCCAGGGTAACCTTTCAGGGGCTATGTGGGCTGGAGACAGTAGAGTGCTACAGGGTGTAAAGGGACATACTACAGCAACTCACTGAGCTATGCCAGCCTCAACTCGTACCCAGAGCTGACAGAGGGGAACCAATCCCAGTGGAATCAAAGGTATGTATAGCCTTAAGTGCACTGGCTACAATTACTTTCAAAGACCTACTGGAGACATCATGGGGATCTCACAGGCATCCGCATCAAGGGTACTCCACCAATTTCTGGATGTCATGCTAACACATGCCAGTGAGCACATTTATTTCCCCAACACCCCTGAGGAGAGGACCAGCAATATGCATCTCTTCCACCATGTAGCATACTACCCAGAGATACTGGGTGCCATAGACTGCACTCATGTGGGCATCAAAGCACCACCCAGTGAGGAGGGTAGAGTCTATATCAACCGCAAGTGGTATCACTCCATCAACTGCCAGGTCACATGCAATGCCCAGGGTATTATCATCAATGTGTGTGCTGGCAGCCCTGGCAGTTGTCATGACTCCCACATCTGGCATGCATCACAGCTATAACAGGCATTTGCCAGGGGGGGGATCCCATACAGCCATCTAGTGGAGGATTCTGGTTATGCACTGGAACCATGGATGATAACATTCATCAGAAATGCACACACACCATGTGAAGGACACCATAATGAGACACACACACAAACTAGGAACAATGTAGTGCATGTGTTTGGGCTGCTCAAGTCACAGTTCCACTGCCTTGAAATATCTGGTGAAGCCCTGTAGTACTCTCCAGCCACATGTGCACTCATGTTCATAGTATCTGCCATGCTACACAATATGATCCTGTGGAAACAGTTGCGGCAGGAACATTATAGGGAATGGACACATAGCCCCCACATTGCCAAGGTCCCCACAGGCACAGGTGGACTTGGAAGAGGAACAAACTGAGCCTGTCCCTGTAGGCAGACATAGGCGTGCCCAGTATTCCATGACCTTGGAAAAGAGGCAATGCATAGCACATACACTGACACCCTAGGGACCCAGGGACTGACACCTCACTCAGACTCACATATACACAGTAAAATGGATGCCAGCCACATCACACTATCTATACCTTAGCATGTATAGGCTGTGTAGTGAGTGTATCCAACAGAGTCAACCCTGAAGCACTGTCCTCTAAACTGCTGCTGGCAGAAGGTAAGTCACTATTCTTAACAATAAATGAATGGGGTAGTAAACTTTGGTAGCATATGTATGGTATTGCTGCATGCATACATGGGAATGGAGGAGTTACCAGGACAGCAGCAGACAATGGACAGCTATGTGGGACAAAAGGAACTGTCTGCCAAATACTGGCTGCCCCACAATATGCAGTAGGCTCCAAGCCAGCAAAATCCATTGCACTATGTCAGGGACTTACAAACAGTGGGGCTATACATACCTCTAAACCACTTACAGTAGTAAATCTGTACAAACCCATCAAGAAACGTGGGGCAAAGGCCCCAAAACAAGGACAAGTTGTAAATATCACTCTTACAAACATAGAAAGTTGATAGAATAACATGTGCTGCAGTAGCATGAATTATCTGAAGGCCAAGAAGTCTGAAACTCAGATGTCTGTCATTACTTTCTAACTTCAGTCTTTAATGAGTTGACATTAATTTTCCATACAACCACAATTTTATGAAAAGTGGACCCAAAACATGAGGCAGACATTTACAGTCTGTGAAAATGTGTATAGCTGAGAGGTATGCCCCCACAGCACACCCGTGTTAACATAGAATTGCAGTAACATTTATATTTGTAAGGTAATAGCAGCAGACCACACATTCCCAGGGCTGTCACAATCAACTTGATAACTTGTTCCATTTCTACAATGTGCAGGGGACAGTTTGCTATGTTTGTGGTAAATAGCATCAGGAAGTAGACAGCACTTACTGGTGGCTGTTGTAGCTTAATGGTCTGAGTACAGTGCTATGGTTGACAGGATCCATGGTTTGAGACTGGCAGTGCCAATTGTTTTGCATGTTAGCTACACCTATGGTAAGAATTGTACAGACTGTCCAGAAGTCAATATTTGTTACTGCAGGAAAGCAGGACAATGGAAGGACAGGGGGCCACATATATGGACAGTACACCACTATGAGTAACCTACACAGTTCCTAGTAGAACAGCAGGTTGTGACACATCAGTCTAGCACCAGTATATAAAGACTGCCACATTACTGTGTCAGTACTGACAGCAAGTCAGTGGGATCCATCCATACCCCTGGACTGACAGGGTTTCCCAGAATGTCCACATGTATGCCTCATATATTTGTTCTGCTTGTCATAACATTGCATTTGCCTGGAAAACTATTTGCAAACCATAAAGGTTGATGTGAAAACATCAATAACAGACAGATACGATGCAGATGTCATACCCATAAGAAAATGCATCTGCATAAATATATAAAACCATTCTATTAACTGTCGACATTTGGAACAGCAATATTAAGACCCTGTCCCCATGTCTGAGCTTGTGTCTGACTGTTATATATGGGCCTGTCCAGATGTCTGTCTATAAGAGTTTGACAGCTATGGCCAACATGTAGCCTTGTAATAACAGTGCAACACAAAACAACTGAGGACCACAGCAGATGTATGGGGCGCAATGATAGACAACCTGCTAAACGTGTACAGTCAGAGGTGTGAAGTCTGTAACCCTGTTGTGATGTTATGAATTCTACTCCACTCACACAATAACTACAAATACATAACAGCACCAACTGTGGACAAAGGCTGTGACTGGACTACAGAAGGACAAAGAGACATATTTAAGAGGAAGGGGAACCACTGGCCAGACAAACTTAGCCTGTGCACTCTAGAGCAATTTGTGCTGTAAAATAGTTGCCTGCAGTGTATAGAGTCAGCAAACAAATGTCTGTCACTGGTTCCTTACATTATGATCTACTGATCTGTCACTGACATACCAGGAAATCACAGTGCTATGTAGAATATACCACACATATTATGGAAAACCCTGCTCAGTCCAATGCACTTTGTACCCACCCGGAAATATGACTTAGTTATTAAGGATAGCACATAGCCAGGATATCCATCAGCCAATATTGCACTGAGGTGTGGGACTGCTTACACAGTTCATCAGACAATCAACTGTAGCACACAAAATCCTGGGCCTGAGTACAGGTAACTCTGGACTGAAGTCCCACTGTTACTATTGAAGGTCATACTGGACATGCTCCTACACTTACAGAATTACAGCCCATATCTAAACCCACACCTGACTATAGAACTGTGTTGTCCATATATGCCTTTGCATACACACAGCTATGTACACCTTAACTGTTTCTCACCACCCCCATCAGACAAGATTCCCCTCATCTATCTGTATGTGGCACATATAAGATATATCTGCATCTGATGAGTGTGATATACATATATATATATATATATATATATATATATATATATATATATGTGTATATATATAGGTGACATATACAAATATAACAAGTATAGACAGACAGACACAGGGGAGAGAGAGACAGACAGAGACAGATAGAGACACAGAGAGAGAGAAACAGAGAGAGAGAGAGAGGGATAGAGAGGAGAGAGAGAGAGAGAGAGAGAGACACCTCAAGATGCATACAGTGAAGTACTGCTGCAGCCATTTGCACTCTGATTGTAACCAGTGCACATACAGGTGCAAAGGTGAGCTCCATTGTGTAATAGTAGTGAGTTAGGGGTTGTAATCTCACATCACCTGCCTTGTGAGAGTGTGTGTGTGTGTGTGTGTGTGTGTGTGTGTGTGTGTGTGTGTGTGTGTGTGTGTGTGTGTGTGTCTCTGTATCTATTACATTTACAACAGAATACACATGCCCAACAGGCCTACGTCTGTGTAACAGTCATCCATTTTATGCCCCTGATACTACTGTCATCCACAACAGTGGCCTACCTGTCAGCAGCTACTGATGTCATCCACTCTAACAGCAGTGTCAGACACTCTTCACATAAATAAGCTTTGTGGTGCATGTAATAAGTATGTAGCACTATAGTGTAGACAATTATGGCAAGTCAGTCTGTGTGTGTGTGTGTGTGTGTGTGTGTGTGTGTGTGTGTGTGTGTGTGTGTGTGTGTGTGTGTGTGTGTGTGTGTGTGTGTGTGTGTGTGTCAGTGTGTATGTGTGTGTTTATGAGTATCCCCTTGTAGCTGTCTGTATTTGCTGCCTATGTATGTGCAATGACAATACATTTTAAGGTCTGTTCCACCCAGTTAACCCACCATTGCACTACTGTACTGGGCCTGTACATGTCATTCACCTTAGAAGCAATGTTGGACATTCTTCAGCCATATATGCTCTGTGGCACATGTGCTAAATGCATAGCACTATAATACATGCAATTGGATTGATAGGAGTTCTAAACTCAGCACTGGCAACTGTGTGTGTTTGTAGGTTCAACCATTTTGAGGCCTTTTCCACCCAGTAACCCCCCATTGCTCTACTTTACAAGGCCTGCTGATGTCATTCACCTTAGAAACACCATTGGACACTCCCCAGTTGTGTTATCCATGTGATACATGTAATAAGTACATAGCAGTATAGTAGCAACAACTGGATAGGTAGAGGTTCTTTTCTCAGCACTGCCAACCGTGTGTGTGCCTTTGTAGGTTTAAGCCATTTTGAGGCTTGTTCCACCCAGTAAACCCCCATTGCCCTACTTTACAAGGCCTGCTGATATCATTCACCTTAGAATTACCGTTGGACACTTCTCATCCATATAAGCTCCATAGCATATGTGATAGCTCTGTAACACAATAATACATTAAACTAGATAAGTAGGGATTGTAATCGCAGCACTGCCAACTGTGTGTGTTTGTAGGTTAAACCATTTTGAGGCCTGTTCCAACCTTTAAACTGCCCATTGCCCTACTTTACAGGGCCTGCTAATGTCATCCACCTTATATACAGCAATGGACACTTTACAAGCATGTAAGCTCCATGGTGCACACAATAAATGACTAGCACTATAGTACAATAAATTAGATAAGTAGGGGTTCTACTCTCAAGACTGTCAACTCTGTATGCGTGAAGCATATCTCCTGTGTGTGTGTGTGTGTGTGTGTGTGTGTGTGTGTGTGTGTGTGTGTGTGTGTGTGTGTGTGTGTGTGTGTGTGTGTAGGTTGGTTATACCATTTTGAGGCTTGTTCCACTCTCCTGGCTTCCCCCATTTAATTAACAGGGCCTGTTGATGTCATTAACCTTAGATGCACTCTTTCACACACTGCAGGCCATACCTCTCAACTATATACAGTTTTGCAGAATGTCCTCATGATTGCCTCATATATTTTGTCTGTGTGTCACAAAAGTATGGTTTTCTGGCCAATCATTGGCAAAGCATTAACAGCTGAAGCCAGACAATAATGACAGACATCTGACTCTCAGACTTCATACCCTTCACAAAAGTAATGATAATATGAAACTGGTCCCTGTATGAGTTATCTACATTTGTAAGAGCAATATGTAAAACCTGTCCCTATTTTTTTGGCCTGCATCACCCCATTATTGAAGGTTTTGTCCACATGTATTGTTCTAACATGTTGTGTGTTATGCCCTAGGCATATCAGCTCCATGGCATATGCATTAAGGACATAGCGCTATACTATATACAACTAGATATGTAGGGGATGTAATCTCAATAGTGGTGACTGTGTGATTGTGACTGTATGCATATCCTCTGTAGCAACGTGGCTGTCTTGCCTGCCCATACCACTGTGTCTGCCTATGCCACCCTGTTAATGCCAGAACAGTAGTGGCAGACATTGCAAAACAGTACAACCTCTGTGTTTCATGAGCGATGTATATTGTGCTAGCTTACATATAACTAGTTCGGTAGGGGATCTACTACCAACAATGGTGGTTCCTGAGTGGTATGTGTGTGTACATATGTATATCCCCTTGCAACAGTGTGCCTGTGTTAGGGCCACAAGCATACCCTTCAACCTCTTACAGAAAGACATATGCAGAAAGCCATACAGAAAAGTGGTACAAAGCCCACATATTAGAGTCAATCTTTAAATATTTCTCTGACAAACATACACAGGAGATAGCATAACAGGTTATGTATTTGCATACATTTTCTGAAGGGTATGGAGTCTGACAGGCAAATATCTGTCACTATTGTGTAACATTGGTCTTTGATGAATTCACACAACATTAACACAAAAACACAATGTTATGCCAAATGGCACAACAATATGTGGCAAACATCAGGACATTCTGAAGACATCTGTAGAAGTGGTGGTTATGGCCAGCACCTGTCCCACCCTGCAGGTTGCAGTCCATGTTCAGCCAGGTGTGACCTGTGACAATGGCACAAACAATACAGAGGTCCCCAGAGTGTAGGACAACAAACATTGTCTAAGGTTGTCTACTACCTGCATAAAGCAGTTACTTCACATTAGAAACATCTTACTGGTATGAGAAATAGCATAACCTATGGTGATGTGATACAAAGAAGCAGTCATATTGGCAAACAAAGAGAAGTCCTGTCTGGTGCATTTGCTGTGGGTAATGGTATGTCCTGCCAAGTGTCACAATACTACAAGATGTGTCCACATTCCACATTTGATAAGGTGGCAACTCTACCCTGTGTTGCCTATGTCTGTGCAATATGCAGAGATGTGTATGCCCTGTGAGTAGCTTCTGTCCACAATGACCCACCTGTATGAAGGCATGAATGCAAACTGCCACTACCCACATATGTAGGCATCGCCCAAAGCTGTGGCAATTGTGAGTAATGTGCTATCTGTCATGAACCCACAAACCGATGTTAACACTCTGCAATGAGGTCATACATCGGGTATAAAAAGGTGGCCAGGTCCTGGCCCCTAGCTGAATGAAGAAAACAGTACCATTGTGCCATATGGCAAGGACAAGGACTCACTATTTCCCACATCAACAACAGCTCCATACATGCACAAACTGCATTGACAGACCTGGCTACTTAAGTTGATAACACTGTTGCATTCACCCATGAAACAGTGGCAGTTGTCAGAAAAGGCTTAACCATGGTTCACTACATAGGCAAAGGGACTGCATCCAGACAAAAGGTGGGCAATGCTTCTATATAGCCCTCAGTCAGTACAACACTACATTAGCAGCATGGCTGGTCTGGTATGTACCTATGCAGACATCTGTACCAAATGGAAAAGCTATGTTACCACCCACATAGGTTATCCATGACCTTCAACACCTGTGCTATGCAGACAGCTTTGAATCAGTACTGCCCCAGTCATTGTTTGACAGGTTGCCCAGAGGTGGGCTCTAGCATGGCTAGATGGCAATGTTGTGCTCAGCCCTTCAACAGCTGTCCATATATGTCAGTATAACTTTGTGTACATTACCAGTATGACAGGCTTGACTCACGTATGGATAGGCTTGTAAGGGACCCAGGGCTAGTAGTGTAGTAACCTCCTCTGTACATATGAACATGTGATCCAACGGAACTCCCAGGTGACATGTAGCAAGAGCAGTATGCTGTGACAAGGAGTATGCATGCAAGGTATACTGTCTGCCCCCATTGTCCCTTACACATTGCTCCACACATACACACCTAGGTAAGCATAAACACATACAGCCGTACCTTGCTGATGAAAAGGTCTCTGTGTTGCCACTTTGCTATCCTCAGCTACCATAATGGCAGCAGCTCACCACGAGTTAGATGCACTGACACCTGAAATGGAAACAGACTACGGTCTGTGAGATAACAGTCAGTCAGCAGTACTAACAGCAATAAAGCATCATGGCACAAAGGTACATACACTTTGATGTGTCCACATGACAATTGCCAGCAGGCAGCACCTTACAGTCCACAACACTACTGCACTACACACTGCCATTACCTGTACTATATTCACCCTGTGCATCAGACACAAATTATCATGTGCCTGGAACGATCTTATGGATAACAGAGATGTGACACAGGTATCATCACATCCACAGGGTGAGGTGTGGAGTTGGCAAAGGCCTAGGCTGTCCTATACAATTGACATCCTGTGTGTGTATCTGGAGGGGTGCTGGTCAGCTTGGCCATGGAGAGGAGCTTTGTGCATCTGTCAATGACCTGCATGTGACAGTTATATGTGAGTGTGTGCATGCACATGGTCAAGCCATGTGCTACCCCTACAGGAGGGTATGTTGGACAGTCATGGACCATACATGGCAGAATATACAGTTCACTGTCTCTAGCCATGAACATGGGAACTGGTTCTACCAGGTGTGGCACTGCCAACACCATGCCCAAGACCAGATGTGGTACTACTTCCTGATGGTGACCGGTGTCTGCTGGGTCTTTGTCCCTTACGAGACCACCCAGGACTACATGCCCATGGCCTGCTATGTTGTGGTGTGGACAGCACCCCCTCATTGGTAGTGCTGGTGGTACTGCCATGATGGGAGTGTGATTGTGCATGGCCACATGGGCTATCAGCTGATGTTGTTGCTGACCTATGTCCACCTGTCCAACACTCTACTCCCACCACATGCTCAAGCACAGACATTGCACGGATAAGGGCTGACAAGTTCTCACCGTCATCTATCCACTACATCAGCAAAATGACATAAGGCATCACCACTGCCATGGAAGGTGTCATGCATGACAGACAGTGTGGCATATACGACCCTGAGCATTCATCTGGTGTACTGGTCACAATGTGCCTGTGCCTACATGTTGGACATAAACCTGCATCGGGTGACACATGCTGTGACACCTTTGACAGGTGCTGGATGGGCAGCAGTCCTCCTTTCAGCATCCCTATCAATATGCCTGGGTGGATCCTCACCAGCTCTCAGGCTATGGCTAGTGTCTATAGTTACAGATGCCATAGTCCCTATACTCCCCTGTTTGATGCCACCACCCTTTGACTCCCCAATATCTGTGGCTGCTGGGGACTGGGTATATGTGGGCATACGGACTGTGTGCAGAGACAGTGAGACTGGAAGTGTGATGTCAATCAATGGGACAGATCCAGTCCCTAACCACCCCACCTGGGCCTTACAATGGCCACCATCATCATCATCACAGTCTGATGACACACTGATATCAGGTTGTGAGTGGGACACACTCCAACCCCCATGGTGACCTGTGAGGGGAAGACAACATGACTACCTGCACTATAATGTTTGCTGATGTACAGATACACACACACACACACACACACACACACACACACACACACACACACACACACACACACACACACACACGTGAGGTGCCACAAAGGCGTTATACACACCACACCTTCTGAATGATGGCATGCACAACACACAATCAGACCACAACAGACACACTCTGCACAGGCCCCAAACAACATGCAGTGCAGCTACATGCACTTAATATTAGTAGTACTATACACCTGTGAGATACATGACAAGTCAGAGTATGGCTGGACCTTCACCTAACACACAGTGCACCCATTTACACAATAGTCATGCACCCCTGTATAGCAGACTGGCTACACCTATACAAAACTATGTGCTAATATGTTACAGCTCCTGCAGATATGCTACTGTGATTACCAATGTGATGAACTGCAGTGAACCCCACCACAAGTGAACATGTATGTATTGTAACATAGATATGCTTAACAGTCACGTGCATGGCAAACTGGCAGCCCTTAACATATCTAGTGTATAGGTGAGCCATTACATAATAGTTCCACACTCACCATCTACATGCTGATGTACCTCAGCCACATCAGAGGTACCTATGGGTTTGTGGTGGAGAGGTATTTTCAGGACACACACATGTGGTATTGGTACAGGATAATATGCGCATTTATGAACATGTACAGTACAAGCTGTGATACTACCCAAATTGCTGACATTCACAATATGTGTGCACATGTGTGCATTACAAATCCCCAACCAGAACTGCTGATTGACCTAACATATGCATATAGGTATGCAGAGGCTGCCACTATGAATGCTACATTATTAATGTGATGAGCACTGGAGGCTTACCTGGACACTCCTTAGCTGTGGAATTTGTGCCACCCACCTCCATGACATATGTATTTATGGTTTCCTGTGAGCTGGTGGTTGAATCCAGGTGTGTCAGGAACCCCTGTGTGGCTGACAGTGGTGGTTGTGTAGCCAGCCCTGCTCCTGTGCCAGCACAGTCCCTGGCCACAGATGCAGCCCTTAGCCATGCATGTTGACATCAGTAGCACATTGTTGGACCTGTACATAGCTCCTGTCCCAGTGGCCCACATCATTCACTGTTGCCACCAGGTCTGCCCGCATTGCAGCATGTTGTTGCTGGTTGGGGCGAAACCTTGACAACAGCACCCATTGATGGAGTCTGAGGGGATCATGAATTGCAGTGGTCTCAGCTTCTGAGAAAGGAGGGTTGCAATGTCTGTACATCCAACCTGACAGACATGAACCAAACCACACATCACAGGACTGCATACATTGCTCACCATTATGTGCAGACCCTGCACATCTACTTTTGCCAGCACTATCCACCACTAACCCCCACATCATAACTGTGGCATCTATCAGCACAGTATGTCTGTGGGTATCATCAGCACAATGGCAATACAGCAGGCGTTGGCTCCCTGATCCTGATGTTTCATGCTACTTGCTGCATGTGCTATGAGGTGTTGCAATGTATGTACCTCTTGCACTTATTACTGCCTATTCATAGCCTGTCTACATGGTGTGCTGATTTGTCAGCCTCCTACTGTATTAGTAATGATGTAGTCTGTAGACTCACCCCTCAGGTCTCCCTGGGCTTCCTCCCTCAGACTGAGGAATATATGGCTGACAATATCCAACAGTTTCCTCAGCCAGTGTGTTTGATATGGGTGTCCTGGCACTGTGTAGCACCTACCTCATGTGCAAGGATGGACAGCCATCTACAAACACCAGCAAGGAACACACTGTGTGAGAAATGCAGTGACAGTAGCAACCTGCAGTCCATGCTCTATCCCTGTTAAGGCTACATATCTGTCCCCAAACAAGTTGTCAACACAATCAGTACACCTCACACACCAGCCACACCTACACAACACACACAAACATCTGCAGTGATGCTCAACATCCACATCCACAAAAAAAATGGATCTATGAGATAGACCCACCTTACCTCCCAACCATACAGAATTGCTCGATTTTTACCAAGTTTTGGGGTTCAAATGATGGGGTGCCACAATTCCCGAGTGGCACCCCTTCATTTCCAATTTTTTTCCAGCTTTTGTTTTGAATTTTTTCCCCCTTGCTTTTGAGCTGACATCATCACGTGCGCAATGAAGTCAGCTCCACCAGCCTGTCTGAATTGAGCTCAAGGGCTCACGTTCATTTCCAGCTTTCATTTCTGGCTGTTTGAATACAAGCGTGCAAGGAAAAGAACTGTTGCTGTGAGAGAATAGGACTGCCTATCTGCATTTAGGAAAGAACTGCTTCAAGAAAAAAACTGCTGTGAGAAAACGGGGAATGGGACTGTCTTATCTTCATCAAGCCAGGGACAGAGGGACTTCAGGAACAAAAACAGAGCTGCAGCTGCACCGAGTTTATTTTCTGCAAGCTGGAGTTCATGTAGCAGAGAACGGTAAGCTAGTTTTATTTCCTGCTGAGTTTATTTCTTGAAGGGGTGAGCCAGAAGCTAGTATTATTTCCTGCAAGTGTGTGTTAAGAGCCAAAAGAAGTGTGTGATGCAAATGGAGTTTTATTTGCTGCTGTTTCTGAAAGTGTGTGCTGCGGAGTATGTGAGTGAACCAGTAGCTGTGTGTGTGTGTTTTCCGGCCAGCAGCTGAATGTGACCGGAGTTTCAGACAGCAGATGAACGCAACCAGAGTTTCAGCCAGCAGATTAATGCGACCGGAGTTTCAGCCAGCAGATGAATGCGACCGGAGTTTCAGCAGGTGTGTGTGTGTGTGTGTGTGTGTGTGTGTGTGTGTGTGTGTGTGTGTGTGTGTGTGTGTGTGTGTGTGTGTGTGTGAAAATGCTCCAACTGCATACACTTCGTGGCTAGAGGTACTTACACTCAAACTTTGTACCTTGGGTACAGGTAAAAAGAGCTTAAAGTCTCTAGCCACCACCACACATGCCTCATATTGTTCTATTCCTCATTAAAAAAACACTGAAGGACTGAATTCACTAAATACTGACAGGCATTTGAATTTCACACTTCATATTCTTCACAAAATAAATGGTAACAAAGTTTATAAAATCAGTATTTGAAATTTGTCCCCATTTTGGGGCTGTGTTCCCCCATTATTGGCTATGTCCAGGTTTTTTGTGCTAACAGATTGAGAGCAGTGGTGAGAAATGAGAACTGAATTCACTAAATGATATTGCTTTGGCTTAGTGGTGTGTTCTGATTATAGTGCACAATGTCCTGGATTCAAGACTTGGCAATGAAATGCATGGTGGTAACACATTTTATTCAAGCAACTTTCCAAATTTATACAAGCAATGTTTAAAATGTGTCGCTGGTTTTTGGTCTTTGGTCCCCTCCCCCCCCAAAAAAAATTGAAAATAAGTGTGAGAAGCTGTGCAAGATGCCTATGGTCATTGTGTGTGTGTGTGTGTGTGTGTGTGTGTGTGTGTGTGTGTGTGTGTGTGTGTGTGTGTGTGTGTGTGTGTGTGTGTGTGTGTGTGTGTGTGTGTGTGTGTGTGTGTGTGTGTGTGTGTGTATGTGGAAGTAAGACTCATCATGGAAATGTTCTGAACAGGGCAGTTTTGTCATTATTGGTTAATGCAGTTTGTTTCATTGCCTACTGGAAAAATGTTTAAACAAGTTTAAAATGCACTGTAACTTAAGGCTAACAAGTGTGCTGTATTGTACAAGGAATATAATTTAATAGTCAGGAAGGTGTATCAAAGAAAAGAACATGTGTATGTTTTGTGTGCAGGGGAGGCAATGATTTGAAAACATCCCAAAGGTAATCTTTATCCACCACTGGCCAGATGCATTTTCTTTGGATGTGCTATGGGTTTCAATGCTCTTTCAATGAATATCAGTTTAAAGGGCAGAGAAGTTTTAATTCCAAGTCAGTTTTCATTGTGAGACAGTATTGCTTTGTTTAGCAGATATGCATTGGTGCTTGTGCATTGTGATATAAAATGTAAATAAAATCCAAATCATTGTAGAAGTAAAGCGGTATGGACACATTAGTGTTTATGGTAAATGGGGTGAAATAGCCAGGTAATGGGACATTGGGATGGCTGCAGGGGACTCTGGTGCTACAGTTTGGTTCTGTTCAGTTTGCGTTTGAACGCTGGTATCCCATAATCCCACTGGAGTGGACGGGTTATGTAATTATGTTTGCAAATTTTACGTTAATCAGCATACAGATTTGTGCCTATTTTTCATGGGCCTTGTCCAGATTTTTGATGTTTCCAGGTTGAGAGGTATGAGACCCACACATGAATGCCACAGCCATACACAGCTCATGCCACACATGGACACACACCTGTGTCCCACAGCCATGCAGATGTCAGCTCATGTCAAACATGTTATACATAGAGGACTCCAGTGGAGACACACTGGTGTGTCTCTGACCTGGCTGTGTATGTGGATGGTGACAGTTACTTGTGTGTCACGTGGCAAGCTCCACCATAGGGCATATGCAGTGTTGTCTCTCACCAACAGGTACTGTCATGGGTCTGTCACAGTACATGTTGGTGTGCATGACTTGACATGAACTTCCCTTGACTATATGCACTGAGACATGACTGAGCACACTGGTTATGTGTCACAGGCAGGTATGTCCCTAGCCTTATTCTGCATTATGCTGTCACCCAGACCGATGCCAGAATAAAATCAGGGAATGATTGCCCTTAACATGTGCACATTTATCCTGTGATTTTCCAGGGGTTCCTGTACCTGGGAGCCTGGGATGATGTGGTAAACAAACCACAATGGTCTGCAAGATATGGCCTTCATCTCTTTTCACTGGTATTCATGTTTCTGCCACTGGTTATCAGCAGCACCATTGTGACTCCATTATTAAACATGGTGAAGTTATCACTACCAACAGACATGTGTCAGTGCAGCACACATTGACAGCCATGCTGCTAAATGCTAGAAGTGTACGCATGACTTTGCCCTCATTGCAAGTAGTCCTAACCCAGGGGACTGCAGGCATCTTTGCAGTCACACAAACCATGGCTCAAAGCTGCAGAGAGCACCTCAACCATCCTATCATACAGTCAGATGCCAAGGTGTAACCAGTAAGGCCATGGGGCATGGAATGTCTGTATATATGAGACACATACACATTTCCACACTGTACAGGCAGTAAGATGCACAGTGGACACTGCGGGGTAGTTCACGATTGTTAGCACATGCCTATTCAAATCACAGCTAGCTACCAGCCAACACATGTGACCAGGAGGCACATTTGGCCTATATAGACCTCATCAATTGTATTATCAGTTGGATCTGTACCCTGATCCTTCGTCAGTTGAATGACCCTAACATACGTTGTCAGATGTTCCCATGCCAGCAGACAAATGGCCAGAAAGCCATCAACAATGGATGTACAAACACCTTGGTGTGGCCAGGGGCTGCCCCCACATAAGGTGAAGGTGTATTGCAGGTGACATTACTCAACACATGGTATGACTGCAGCATACCTACTGTGTCATCCACTCTGGCAAATCAACCATCATGTAGTCACATTTGCAGTAACCATCTAGCACAATACCCATCTTGCTAGTGTCAGCCATACATACACCTCCAACGTGGAACATCCTCCTGGGGTATACACAGCCTCACACCCCCAACCCCTCATTATGTACTGACACCAATATTCACACACACACAAAAGCACTATATGTGCATTTTTATAGATGCATGTAGTCAGGTATACCCAAATCACCTACATCAACCTCTGCTAGGATATGTATACCTATCTGGTGAACATCTAAAATACATACTGTCCATAACAGGGATGACATACTGCTGTCCAAGACAAAGTAGGGACAGGTGCCCAATTTGGAACAATGTCTCCATAGCATGTACATGAGAGTGAGATCAGTCCTGCAAACCTGCACAACAAACACAGAGCTTATATTGTCTACATCCACTACAGACAGTCATCTCCCCTACTGCACATATGTCTGCAACAGCACAAGAAGCACATGCAGCTGCTCACTTGAGGTGCTCAAGGACACCTCTTATACTAGTGCTGTTGCAATACCATACTGGATGCCTGACAGAGTCATTGTAGGCCTCGTGCCCTGTCATCCCCAGCAGTACATCACGATAGCCACAGTAGCACCCTCATCTCCTATATGTAGGAAACAGGTCATCACTGTCATGTGAACATCATGGTATACATCTGCCATGTAAGCCTATCACATCACAGGATGCATACTACATGACCCCAAGCATAACCTTAAAACACCATAAGGAACCATATTCAAAGGAGGACTGAAAACTGCCTTTGTCCCAGCTGTTTGTTGGATGACCATTGTCACCTCTTTAGAATAAGGTGTGACGTCCCAGTCCATCACACAATAGACACAGTAGACTAACTAGGCTGTTCTGCAAGGCCATTGCACAGTTTCTAGAGAACCCCAGTAACAAGCACAGTGGTGACCTGCACAGAATTCATAAAGCACACAGACATAAGACCCCCATGTATGCATCACACCATATGTTACCAGAGGGGTAGCACACCAGTGCACTTTCACAACCCACTTATTCTACACAGGGGAATCCACCTCAAGCAGTTGACCCATAACTATGTGTGTAACCTGTTTTTCCATGTTTGTGCCTCTGTTATGTGTGATTTAACCTCCTGAGGTGCATGTAACAGCCAGTAGCCTATGTCCGACCATGTCTGTGGGTGACTGCATGGTGTGTGCCATCACTGGATACCCTACTGATGTTGACATCTGCCTATGAGGGTCTCACACAGATACATGACTGTTGCCAGACACATGGCCTCAGGCCATATAGCCGGACATGCAGTGTCAACCCATTTGGAGAGAGTGATGTCCCCACATAGTATCACAGTACTAACAACATCTTAGGCATGCAATCAGTTGTTAGGGAGCTGTGGAAACAGGTCATTGGCAACATGACATTTCAACACAATGTTGCTCCCATTGTAAGGTACATCTTCTACATGGCCCATGTCATACATAAGGGAATGTCATCAAGGGATATGGGGTATACACATCCCCATATTCCCCCTGTGAGGCCTATTATTGTATCTAATTCCCTGTATGTCATTCACATCATACAGCACATGCAGCAGCTGGGGACATCACAGAGGTTCTCCACCAGGGGATACCAGGGCATCACACATCTATCATAAACTGATAGGCTATAAGGGCAACCCTCCACCCAGTTTCATACATACTCCTCAAGGGTGTCCTCAGTGTGGCACGCCAGGCAATCATGGACTGTACATTGCTGGGACTGCTGCATGAGTGGAAGATATGGTCTACTCTGTTAGTGCACACACACACATACACACACACACACACACACACACACACACACACACACACACACACACACACACACACACACACACACACACACACACACACACATGTGCCCTCAACCTGGTGTGTGACATGAACCGGGCATGTTGGTAGCTCAGATATGTGTGTCCCACACAATCACTCTGCAGTGGAATGGGCACCCTGTCCACATCAGTCAGGGTAGCCATTTACACATTTGCAGGCATAACCTGGATAACTGGATGATTAACTGCACATACACCCTTGGGATACCACCTGTGTCCCTACTGGACTGGGGTATCAGGTGCTGCCTTGCATACACATGGGCTAACATGTGGCCTACGCATATGGCTGCTCAAGGCCCATAGCCTGGTAACCTCATATGGTACCAGTAATACCACATATGGACTGACTGCTGTGACAGATTGTGTTGTTATGTGTCTACAACCAACACTGCCATCGACTGTTGGGTGTCCTCTATGGGCAACATTACACTACTATGTCAGCCAGCCTACATGCAACAAATAGCTGAGTGGTAGTACACGTGCATGTGGACATCCCAGCAATGGCTGTGCTACAAAAAAACTGAGAGCGGTGCATATGTGGTGTAGGGTGCCCTCCTAGTAGGTGTCTGACAGCTGCAGTACCCAGATGTTTGCGGAATGTGTACACACGCCTGATAGATGTAGACCCCCTGCTAGAGAAATGTGTTATTTGCAGACACAGGTTGGGCAATACATGATGGTTGTCCCCAGAGTTTGGGGAATGTGTCTGTGACATGCCAGAAACCTGGGAACACAGTGTGGTACATTAATATTGGGTACTGTATTCATTCCCTTACATTATATGCTCAATATATATGCACTGCAGCTGAGGCAGAGCCAGTGTCCCCCAGTACCAGTACACAGTGACCTAGCCATAGTACATCAAGAACTGTCAGGGACACCTGGACAGTCTTTGAAGTAAGCCTGTATGACATTCACAGACTGAGAGGGGCTCACTAACAGTACATGATGTGATATGCCAGCTGTATCCAGCAGTACTTACTGTCATACAACAGACAATCCAGCAGCAGTCATATGTGAGCTGACCATTGCTGGGGTGAGTCAGGGGCTAGAGCTGTGATCTATGTCACTGCAGACAGAGCTATAATGGATGGCCGTAGGTGATGGACAGCAACATGTCAGTCCAAGAAATGTGGTTGAGACCTACTGTGTACATTCCTATTTCCCATGACTGCATCCCCCATCTGCAGTCCATTACATGCTTAATTCTCTGACATACCTGGTATATTGCTGTACTCCTTTGTGAGAGGAAATCCAGTTGTAGCCTCCTACAGAATCGCAGTCTGTGTTCATGAAGAAAGTGTCAGACCTGTTTACCATAGGCAGCAGCTTGCCTTTTGTAGGTAATGCTCATGAACAGATGATTGCCTGTGCACCAATCTGTGACTTCCACTAGCTAATTGCATCCAGAATAGCTGTGCTGGGCTGCATTGCCATTACCCAATGGCATGGAAACACAGTCCTATAATTAAGGCCTTCATGTAGGCCTTAGCCCTTTTCCTGGCCTGTGAGGAGGACATTACCAAGGTGAGGGAGCTACGGCATCACAGATGGCATGTAAAAATACTGTTCCCTGTTTGGATTGATGTATGTCCACAGTTTTGCATGCTATGTTTGGCCATTGTTAACAGAGTTTGTGATTCTGTGGCAGGCTATATTTTAAGAATGTGTGTTGGGCTCAGTAAGGAGACAGGCAGATGTGAGTGTTATACATCCTTTTTATTTGAATGTGCATGATGCTACAGTTGATCATGGTGTATCAGCTGAGCATGTTTATAAGGGGTGACTGTTATGCATGTCCCTGTCACTTGATGATTCCCCCCACCCCTTTATGTATAGTTGTGTGGATGCCCTGTTCTAGGTGTTTGGGAGCTATGGTAGGTCTGTAGCAGTTAGCCAAACATACAGCTGCAGGTGTGGCAGGCAGCAGCTGCTGCATTCTGGGCAGGAGTCATACTGGGGATTGTGATGACATTGGGGGACAGCAAGCTGTATGTGTCAGTGAGGGAGCAGTGTCAGCTCTTGTGTCACAGCATGGCCAGGGTGAGGCTGCCCATTACAGTCCAGGTGAGGCATGTGCCTCTGGTACATAATTTAAGTAGCAGTGCCATCCAGACAGTGGTAGCGGAGTTTTAGGACACATATTGATATTTGTGACATTTGTCCCACCCTCCAGACCTTTGACATGCTACTGTAGGTGGAACTGACTGTGGTAGCAGCAAGCAGGTGTGCTGGACATTGCAGGGCTCTGTTATTTGTAGGCTGTATTGCTGAGCATGTACTTGTCATGCAACAAACTGGACTGTGGGCCTGAACTGTGGGTGTCCAAATGTCAGACATGCTGGGAATGTTGCAGATAGAGTTACATAGTAATTATTAAGGGTGGTGTAGTTGCAAGACATATGTGCATGCATGCAGTGTGTTACACAGAATTGGCATGAGCATATCTGTTTGGATGGCTATGAAGCGTGACACTGACCTGCCTGTCATGCTTTTGTGAAATCAATCTGCACTGCCCTGCCATTATATCAGCACACAGAATAGCTCTAATGACAACCATGCCATATGTAGGTGACATGACTGTGGACATTCTGCAACAGTTTATGCAGATGTCAGCTGTACGTGATATGGTGGACCTCCTGTCAATCCATCAACATGTCTTTGGCTTTGTACTGGTTCAGTGTCTGCATCAGAGGCCCAGGTACACTGTCATTTATCATATTATATGTAGACATAGTGTCAGTGGTACTATAGATATCTTCATAACAACACCAGTAATTCTCCAAAGTTGAGTTAGTCTACTGGTGTATTGCAGTGAACTGTAGTTTAGAGTATCATGGGGCCAATACTTGGCAAGGGAAAATTTTTCCCTGTTACATGACTGTACTGAATGATATGCTTAGAAAACAAAAAAAATCAGTCAGTCAGAGATGAGTTGCCCTAGTGGTGGGTTGCTCTGACAATAGTTCAGAAGGTCCTGGGTTCAATACTTGGCAGTGGTGTCTTTTTTTCCCTAATGTTACATGATAGCTTTAGAAAAAAAAGTCTTACCTCTTCAGAGCCGAGTTGTCCTAGAGGTACACTGCTCGGACTATAGTTCAGAAGTTCCTGGGTTCATTACTTGGCAGTGGCATCTTTTTTCCCTACTGTTACATGACTGTACTGCATGATATATTAAAAGAAAAAAGCTGAGTTGGCCTATTGGTGCACTGCTCTGATTATAGTGCAGAGGGTCCTGTGATCGAGCCTTGTGAGGGCTTGTTCTTTTGTTGCTGGGAAGAACAGTGTCTGAATCAGATAGGGTGATCAAAGCAGTTTTAAGCAGGTTTGCGCAATGTGCCACAATTCCAAGCGGCACTTAGGTCCACTTAGGTTTGCTTGACATCGCTTATTCCCCACTTAAACCCACACTATTTCCAAAAGAAAAAGAAAAAAAGAGGTGATAGGAAAGTTGTGAAATGGTGGCAAGCAGGAGGAAAAACAATATGAAAGGAAGCTAGTGATATGCAGAATGGGTGTAGGAAAGGACCATAGCTCTCCATTTCTTGTGCAGCAACAGTGGTACACGATGTGGTCAATTTGGAACTTGGAGATGCACACCCCACAGGAAGGGGTGTGGGTGACATACGTTTGTTGATTAATTGATGGGATGACTGATTCACGGCAGTGTATGTGAGGGTGAAATAGAGAGCTATATATGGGACAAAATTTTTTTTGGGACAGATGCCCCCCTTTTTTTTTAAGGTGAGAGTCGGATGTTGGGGAAGGAAGTTGGGTAGAAGAGGTTGCAATTGCAGACAGACAAGACAGACAAGCAGTGGACAGGGGTGGTGTGTGACACATGAAGGGGATAAACACCTTGGACGGGGAGGGTGGTTGAGAATCAGAGGACCAAGTGCCCCCACATGGAAACAGTGGGACTGAGGTTCCCATACATGGGCAGTCACCACTGCCCCTTCGTGGCCCTGATGGTGGCTGTGCTGGGGGCTGGGCACCATGGCCAGGCTCCCCCTCGAGGTGCACCAGTCTGCCCCCTATCTGGAAAAGGTGGTCATCCAAGTCCTGCTAGATGACCCTGCACACCATCCCTGAGAGCTGATTATGGGTGACAGGATCCTCCCTGCACCCATGCCCAGGGGAGGAATGGGTCCCATCCCCTGAGACAGTTCCACCCAAGGGTGGTGCAGGACCAGTGAAGGAGACAGCTCCAGGTTGGGTCCCAGATGTGCTGGGACCCAGTGCCACAGGCAGATGAGGCAGGACAGGTGAATCCGCTGAGATCGACCTACCCAAATGTGCTATGGTGTTGAGGTTTGTCAAAGTGTATTGGTTAGCCATGAAGAAAACATTTCAACATTAGTTATAAAAGCATGCATGGGTGTTCCAATTAACCCAGAACAATAGAACTGCATAGCAAATGGAACACATGCATAAATGGGATAACAGTCATTATTGTAACAGCATGCCAGTAACAGTTATGCAACAGGCCAACAACAGTGGAATTTCAACAAGGTATATTAGTATGCAACCATTGAAATATATGAACAATAACACAACACAAGTCTCAACATTAAGTTTTGAGAACAACATACCTGTAGTATATGAATAATAATTTGTGATGCAGATAAGGAGTGGGGGGAGAGAAAAACATTCCATTAACAACTGTATAGGCTATATTTTTCACAACAGTACTGCTCACTATTCTACAGGTCAACCTATACTTTACAGCTACCTGTGTCCTATAGCTTCTGTAACATGTACATACCTGTTAAGCTGTCAACCTGGAATGGTATGGGCCAAGCTGTGAAAACTATAGGTACATAACTACGGGGGACTTGTACATGTCAGGGTCACATATATGACTAATAAGGTGTACCCCACACTGATGTGTGAGTGTGCTACTGGCATACTTCGACTGGATTTATATCTGTGTCTAAGGTTATTGGCAACAGTGATCATTAGCCGTGACCATGTGACACTTGAGAGACATGTATTGGGAAGAGTGCATGGCGTATATACCTATCCTGCTGTCATTTGTAGGCATGGGGTTCGACTATCGGCACACATTCACAGATGCACCAGGCATACAGTAGTACATCTGTACAGTTTATTAGTATACCCTTCATACAGCTAATACAAACATTTATTTACTTGTCAGCCCTGTGAAGAAAATATCTGTTAACACTACGTGACTGTTTCTACAAATAGTCAGGACTACTTGTCTGTTACTATAAATACATCTTAGTACCAATCTCTGGATTCCAACCTTGGTCTGTGCATGCAAAACTAAACATCATATCTATTTCTTATCACACTGAGCTACTGGCCCACCGCTATGTGCTGCTTGACTGATTTGTGCCTAAAACTGACTTAGTTACAATGTCTGACCTGGTAATATAAGTACAGTGTCACAGAAGACTGCAGTGTCAATTGAACATACATGCATGAGAGTCATGCATGACAGATATAGTATGTGAACTGTGTATTAATACTTAGAATGCAGGTATGCACATTTAACTCCTAGTTGATGTAAATACGTGTGGTCTGCACAGACCATATTGGGTGTTTGGGTTGCATACAGTACCCATATTCATTTGCACATGCTATATTTGCTGTCTCCAGCTATTACAGTCTCATACTTGCCCGCATTAGAGTACCTAAATTCAGAAATATGTATAGGTGAAATGGAAAGGTTAACAGAAGACAATCCTGAGGGAAAGACACTATAATACATTACAAATTACTATTCAAGGTTCAGATCTTAGTGCAGAACATTATATCAAATTGCATTGTATCTTGTTGTACAGCTCTACATCTACACTTTAGCATAACAGTTCTTTATCCACCAAACTTCACTCACTTCATGGTGTCATACAATTGGATTTCTTCAACAACAGACCAGAATAAACACGACAGTTGGTAGAAAGAACTTTATTGAGGGTGACATGACACAGTGGTTTATTACATTCAAAATTCTGACTTCAGTTGTATTCCTTATCCTGTAGATGATGAATTAATGTCATTTATTACCTTCACAGTTACAATCAGGGTGTACTTTATTACAAGATCCTTAGTATTAATACAGTATATACTTCTGTCATTCCATCACACTATTACTACAATATTAGCTTTCTTTCATCAATAGTACCTTTTTTGATGACTTCATCTGTATTGTACAGTGCCTGACATTACTCAGTTATATCAGTGTGGGTGTAAGAACACATTTATTGCAGTACACGCGGAACACACTATACCTACTGGCAGTAAACAATGTACTCTCTTTCTTATTTATTGGACTATATATTGCAAGATAGGTCTGTACTCACCACACTGCTGGCGCATCCCCGCTAGGCACTCTTCATGGGCCTCTAAGTTGCAAGTCCTCTCCGCTGCAGCTGTGGGAAGGGAAAAACACCATTATGCACACCTGTCTATCACATATTCATGCTAGAATTTCATAAAGCTACACTTCCTATACTTACAAACTTTTGGCCCATTATGTACTGTAGTCGTGATGAAATAAGGCAAGTGAAAAATAGAAATATACCATAAATGGACTGCTATAACTTAGTAATTGCATAATTTAAATAGATACAGTCCATGCACATATACAATTTTATACATGAGTTTCATAACCCTTTGGTATCTCAAGGAGAAAGAATCTGCTTCAGAATATTATCTTATGGAACACAAATCAGGTTTTGGAAGGAGATAAAAAACTGCAGTTATAACATTCTTCTTTTCCTGAGAATAAAATTATGTTGATATTTATCTCAAAGAAGCCTGCAAGTCTTATAAGCAAAGACTTGTGCAACATTTTAGTTTATAACAGTAATTTTATATACCCACTGTTTGCAGCATAACCACCTTAAATTCACTCATATGAAGAAAATTGTAGGTAATATTCAGAAAGGGTTTGAATGCAAATAAATGCATTAGTAAATGCATCTTATTGAGGACATGAATGACAGACTTCTGGAGGGTTGACTGTAAATTATAATAAAAATCCAGGACTTTCAATACATATGCTTGATGATGAATGTTACTAATTTTATCAGCAGGGAAACAATATCATTACATGAAGATAGTAAAACTATTGGAAAATACACTTGTTATTACTTAAGAGGAAAGGTATTTTTAGGGAGACTGCAGGATTCCTAAAACCTTAGGAAAGACAGAATGGTCCTATCAGATTACTAATATGACAAGTAGGAAAATGTGTCAGAAAGCAAACTACAAACAGACACTTTAAAACAGTTTAGGTGGAGACTGAATCATTCTGCAGACACATTTTAAAGTAATTGATCAAAGGATGCATACTTAAACTTGTATGATTCATCAGAGAGATCTTGCAGGGTAAAACTGAGATGCAGAAAATACTGAATGAGCATTTTATACTTGAAGTCAGTATTCAGAACATGGAACATGAAAATATCCAAATTGTGAAACAAAAATTAGAAATCTTCACTAAGGACATAGTCAGCAGTATAATGAAAGCTACAACAGACCCAAAAGAATCCATACAGTGCAAGATGCTAAAATAAAAAAAAGACTAGAAGCATTTGTCCCATAATTTGCACTGAACTAAGAGACTTGTTAGGAATATGACTTACTGTTTTTCTATATCATCAACCAAGTGCACAGTTCCAAACTATGGAGAGAAGAGGTTGAATTCTTGCACACAAGTGTAATTAAGACAGACAGATAATGCATTATTCTGCAACTCTGATTTATGGAGACTAAACATCAGTGAACAGTTTTGACATTTTTGTGGTCACTAGGACATTAGTGTTCACATAGACATGGTTTAACATTGATAACAGCATACTAAAGTAATTTAACAGACCTTATTTGTGAAATATTAGACTCCAAATGGGTGGAGTCAAAGACAACATCTTCCATGGGTTTAGCCTGCCATCTATCAGAACCTGTTACACAACTTTTAGAGCATGTACAATAGCAGGTGGGAAAAGAAAGACAAGCCCGGAGATTCAATAAACTCTGTGTAGGCTTTGTGTGAAGCCTACATGCAGTTTACATTTTAGTCTGATCATCAACAGTGCTAATTGCATATTCGTGCTATTCATCACACATACATGAATACAAGCATGGTTTCATGGTCAGCAGCAGGGAAACCATGTGCAGCAGTATGAACATAGAAAGAGGATGCATTCAAGTTTGCTTAAGAGCAAACTTGCACAGCAAATTGTGCAGACAGCCACAATGACTACTATGGATAAAAATACTGCACTAACATCATTAATAGCACAATAGTGCACTTAGTCATTACTTAATGCTAGCACCATAGCACAATTCTGGCTTTAGCGGTATCTGACTGTACTTTGTTGGGGATGACATCATTGATGTATGCTGAGAAGATGACAGTGGTAGATTATGTGATACAGATGTGGACTCACATTCTGATGCAAAATTGTCTTCAGAGTGAATCACACATGCACTTCAACTAAATGCTGTGAGATTAGGACCACCACCTAATTAGTCAAAAACCAAAGCCCCTAAGGCAGAACAGCATGCCCAACACACAAGTCATAGGTGACTCGACAGTGAGGCACACTGATGTCCCACTCACCAGGTTGAATAACGAAAAAGTAACAGTCAGCTGCCTGCCAGGTGCCAGGATCCACCACATAATGCATATACTCAGGTCCCTCAACAACAGGTACAAATATGACTCTGTCATTGTACATGTGGGTGTGAAGGACCTGAGACGTACCTGCCTGGACTACATGAAAAGAGACATGGAAGAGCTCTCGGATTATGTAGCCCAGGTAGGTATGACCCTAGCCCTGAGCACTATCCTACCATCACCCAAAATTATAGCACAGTACAAGCAGAAAATGATCAATTTCAACAATTGGCTAAGTTTCTGGTGTCATTCTAAGGGGATTCAGTACCTGTCTGCCTGGGATGACATGAATGACAGACCTCAATGCTTTGCCAGAGATGGCCTGCATCTGTCACCCCTAGGCTTCTGGACACTTGCCAAGGCTCTTGCCACCCCTATAGTACCTTTTTTAGGTGGTGTTCCAAAGACCAAATTACCATATTAACAGCTACAAACAAATGCAATCTGAGGGTCATGCTGCTCAGTGCTAGAAGTCTAAATCTGAAAATGCACTCGCTCAAAGCACTCCTTAAAATGGAGAACATTGACATGTGTGCTGTAACAGAGACCTGGTTCAAGGCAGCAGAAAGCACCCCTGCACTACCAGGCTATAACTCACTCCACACCTTTTGGCCCCAGAACGTGGACCAAAGCTCCAAAGGTGGTGGTTTTTCCATATTCATAAAGGATGCGTACATCTCCAGACTGGTACCCCAACATAATGCATTGGAGATACTTCAGGTGCAGCTAACATTGGGTAAGACAACGATTCAGGTCATAGCCTGCTATAGGTCCCCAACAATGTCCCAAGACTCACACTTCACATTCCTAAGCACATTGCAGAATATTAGGGTCCAACCTAACATTCTCATACTGGGCAACTTTAACTACCCCTCCATTAACTGTAAAGCTGCTCATGTACCAATGCACTTGCTCAATATTTCCTGGAATTCATTAATTCAAATGCCATGGACCAGCTCGTTCTTACCCCCACAAGAGGTAGCAACATCCTTGACCTGATCATTACTAACATGGGTGACTGTTGCACTACACCAATAGTTAACTCCTCCCTGGTTAGATCCAACCACAAACTAATCACCCTGGAAATCCACATACCCCTCCCCTGCAAAGGTAACCACCATGAAAAACTTCTCTAAAACTAACTTTAGGCTCCTAAAAACAGGTAGCTAACTTCATGGCACCCATGCAAATGGAGAATAGTTGCATGACCGCCAAATCATACACCAATGCACTGTACAAACACGTACACAAATGCATGAATCTCACCATACCCAATACAACCAAGACACTCTCTTCCAAAAAAAGGAAGCCAGTCTGGTGGTCCCTGACATAAACAAACTCTACAACAGAAGGAGGAAACTAATGCGGAATAAGGTGAATTCCCAAGACTGAAAAAACTCTCTTATCAGCCTCAACAAAAAGTTTAGATCCCTCATCAAATCCTCTAAAGCTAGCTATGAAAACGGAATTGCAGCAGATATTAAAGACAACCACAAGGCCTTCTATAGTTATGTAAAGAATCTCCACAGCAATACCCAGATTTGCTCCGAGCTACTGCACAATGGTACCTCCTTTAACAAGCCAACAGATATTGCCAATGTATTGGCCAACAGATTCAGTGCCAACTTTACCCTTCTCCCACCCCCAAAGGACCAATCACAATACCAGTAGATTGCCAGGCACCCAGTATTACTGCTGCACAGGTTAAAACAGCATTGTCCAAGGCCAAGAATACAGCTTCCATAGGACCTGACAGTATCCCTGGCTGTGCTCTACATGAACTACAGAGTGAACTGGCACCTCATCCGTGTGCCCTGTTCAATTACAGCCTCACCTCAGGCTTTGTCCCTACTGAATGGTGCACTGTTACAGTCATCCTTCTCCACAAAGGAGGAGTGACTACAGACCCTGGGAACTATCACCTCATTAGCCTGATGCGTCTGATAAGCAAAGCTATGGAATGCATTATCATGAACCTAATAAACAAGTATATAGGGAATCTCCAAACTCTGGATCCCACACAGTTTGGTTTTGTGAAATGTAGATCATGCCTGCTCAACTTGGTCAACTTCTTTGAGTCAGTCACAAGAGTTGTGGATGAAGGCAAGGTGGTTCATGCAGCCTACCTTAATCTGGCCAAGACATTTGATACCATTCCCCATTCAGAAATCATAGGAAAAACTCACTAAGATAGGCATCAAACCCTATATCACCAGGTGGGTTGCAAACTGGCTCACTGATAAAACCTGCAATGTGAAAGTAGTGGACTCCAAGTCAGACTGCTGACCACTCACAAGTGGAGTCCCACAGGATTTGGTTCTGGGTCCCTTCCTGTTTGGTATCTACTTCTCTGAAGTCGAGCCCAACACAAATCGTCCCTGGCTGACAAAGTTCACAGAAGACTGGAAGTTGGGAGCTATTATAACTCCCCAAATGATGTTGACATTCTACAGAAAGGCCTCACTGAGACCAACGACTGGTGTCCGAACCATGGCCTTAACCTCAATGCCAAAACATGTGTCATCTCTGCTTGATGTACAAAAGCCATGTCAGATATAAAAGTGTTAGAAATGCTACATCTAAAGATATCCCAATCCCTCCACCCACATGGTCCAGTAACCTCAACCACATTACCACAATCATAACCCAGAGACTGCCCTTACTATGGAATAGACTTTCCATACATGTCAAACAGAACACCTCATTGGCCCTCTTCAAAAGAAACCTTAATGAGTAGATGGGAAATAGAAAATTCACCCAGGGATCACTCCAGTGGCTCTACTCGACAGAGTCAGTGGGAACTAAGGTCAGGTGGTACGATGTCAGGGTAATCCTATGGGCCTGGTTTGTAAAGGCTCCAGGGCCATTAGCCTAGTACACCCTTATGAACCTATGAACTAAAGCATAAAGCATTTAATACTAGCGCTGCAGCACATCTCTGATGTTAACACTGTCTGAGTGCACTTTATAGAGGAGTGCATCATCAATGTATGGTAAGAAGATGATGATGGGATAGCTGTATGAATTTGCTGTGGAGTCATGTTCCAGTGTATTAGTATTTTCTGAGTGGTGCTTCAGAGATGGCAGCAGGCCCAGGACACAAGCTCTTCTGATGACACAAATGCACACACAAGTTGATTGTCATGACATTTTATCCTCCACCTTACTAGTTACACACACTAGAAAACAGTGTACTTAATGCTAGCACCACAACACAAGTCTAAGTTTAACAGTGTCAGAGTGTACTTTATAGATAATGACATCATTTATGTATGGTGAAAAGATGATGTAAGGAGGGCTGCAGGAAATTGCTGTGGAGTCATGTACCAGTGTAAAAGTATTTTCTGAATGATACTTGAGTGAGGGCAGCGGTAGCTGGAGTCAAGCTCTTCTGACTCTGCACACACACCCACACCCACACACACATACACACACACACACACACACACACACACACACACACACACACACACACACACACACACACACACACACACACACGCATCATGCATGCACACATACAGACACACATACACACACACACACACACACACACACACACACACACACACACACAATTTATAGCAGTACTGCAAGTGTAGAGGTATGTCTTCATATTCAGATGAAGGAATGCCCACATTATTGGAATGCAATGACAGTATCAGTGTGCTATGATCATGGATGACCACTGTCCAGTGTCAGTATAAACCCATAACACATGCTGAAATGTAGTTTTTGTCCTTTACTTCAATAGTCTGCTTGACAATGGGCCAATTACTGATATATCATTTGTAAGTGCAGTATTGCAGTGCACACATGAATATCAGAAAGTATTTGTTCAGTCAAGCACCCATGTCCCCGACTTTAGTTTGTGTTTATGAATGCCTTTCCATTCAATGGAAAATAACAGCCAAGTATCCAGAGTAAGCCCTGCTAAATACTTCTTTACATAGTGCCTCACTGAGAAACTGATTAGCATGGATGATGACAAAGTGTCAGTGCATGTTTGATTCTCATTTCATAAATTAAACTTGAACTTGTAAAGTAGTTTGCAAGATATGTTATGGGAGAAATTGCTGATAGATACTGTGATGTTCATGGTGTAGTTTATATTTGAAGTGCTGTAGCCAAAGTTTTATTACATTAACAACTGTTTCCAGTGCCTTCCCCATTTCCACAGTGTTACGTGCTGAGCAAACATGGCTCCATGCTTAAGGTAAGAAGTATAAGATATAATCTTGTTCACCTTCATTCGTGAGAAATGAGCTTAGCAGCAAGGCACGTCTGTCAGCACTCTGGACAGTACTGAGTGTGGAAAATGCACATGCTGCTTGGCTTTTTCTGTGGCACAGTGTGTAACAACATTAAGCTCTTTGTCATACCATAGATGAGTAAGGGTTCAAATCCAAATTTTTCTCTTTTTTTGAAAATGGTCTCGGGATGGCATTAGTTAAGTAAATATGATTAGGACTGTAAATATGACTATCAATGACTACACTTAAGTGGTTAAGAGAGGAACAGCACACTTAAGACAAGCAGAACAATGTTAGATAAATATGTGATAGTTGGGGGTAGATGTCACCTCAAATACTGAATTTCGGACAGTATTCAATATGTCTCCATGAGAACTCATAACTGTGGCAAACATTAAGCTGTGGGTGATTAAACATATCATACACATATAACATCACACCAAGAAATGATGTGAGATGCATCTGGAAATGAAACTTTGATGCTACTGGCCAAAAAAAAAAATCTCCAGTCAAGTGATTTATGTCAACACTCCACAAAGGAAGATGCATTTTGCTACATTCAGCACTCTACATAACTGGCAGAGTAAATGTTTCAAAGTAGTGGCTTTACTCTTCTTTAACTTTGAGTTACTTTAGTGCGGTGAGTTTGAGCAGCATTCCATGGAGATATTCGGACCAGTGTGGCTGATGGCAAAAACTCACCAAGTTTGACATACGATGTATGGAGTCATTCACTGCTGCTTAGCATTCTTGCATAATGCTAAACTTTGTGTAAATGCCGAAGACAAAAAGTGAAGGCTTTTTGATGGGCCATCTCTGGCATGTGTCTGATGTGTGATTCTATTTTTTTGATCAGATTAAAGGTGTGAAACTGGAGAGGATTGGAAACTGGTGAAATGAGGGGCAAGCAGAAGAAGAACAAAGGGGAAGTAATAAAGGAATTTGCAGGAAGTAATTAGGAAAGAACCATAGATATCCACTTCTTGAACACCGCAATGTGGACATGTATAGAATACTGGATGAATGTGGACTGTTACCACAACACTGATGGGTGTCAACAATGCAATAATATTGTATAATCAATTGGATTAAATCAAGTTTGTGGAGAAGACGTGAACTGGAGGGTTATGTATGGGAAAATATGTTTTGTGGGACAGGTGCCCATTTTTTTCTTTTAGATTTCAAGAAGAGAGAGGAATGTTGGGGAAGGGACATAGGAATGTCAGAGTCATGTAGGTAGAATAGGTGAGTAAGCAGGTGCAAACAAACAGAACAAACAAAACAGACACAGGGATGGTGATGGACACAAAAGGTTGGGGGACACCATGATTGGAGATAGGTAGGAGGACACTGGGGGCACATGCCCATCAATTATGGGAACAGTGAGAATCTAGTCCTTACCTTCAGAACTGTCATAACTGTCAGTTTCATTAGTTCCCTGTGAAACTGCTTGACATGCGATTCTCTTTTCCATTCTACTGAGCAACCTCTCCAGTCAACTGATATGGGTACCAAGGCCATTTGCTATGACTTCACACACCATCCCTGGCAACTCCTGGCAGGTGATGTAATCATTTCCTCCACCAATACTCCCAGAAGGTACAAATGGACAAGTTGCCAAGGCAATGCTAACTGATGTGGATGGGCCAGGTAGGACAGGGACTGCTGAGGTAGTACTGCAAGGTTGCATCCCATTTGTGCTGGATGTTGGTGCAGCAGCCAATGGAGGGTTGGCAGGCTGAGCTGCAGTGGATGACCCACCTCCATGTGTTGAAAAGCATTTGATTTGTTGAAAGTATGACATCATAACATTGTGTTTCCATTAAAAAAAGAGATAAGGGGTAGAGTTAGACAACAAAGAAAAGAGACGATTAAAACCATTAAAGGTCACATTCATGGTTTATTACAATTAATATACTTCTATTATATAAGCTATACAGTTTTCCCAATCAAAAAAAAGATTGTGAATTGTTACAAGTAATCCTTGGAACATGCATATATTCCATATATGCTTTTAAAGACACTGCAAATTAACTTACAGACATAGCATTAAAGCCAGTATTGCTGCAATTAAAATCTAAAAATTATATTTGTTGAATGTGCATGTATTGGTTACTTGTGGGAATTGAACCTACCTAATCTGAATACAGTATTACACTTGCCTAATAGAATTACCAAGAGCCACAAAAGAAAGCATGCATGCTTGCTTTTACAGTTAAGATCTGCATGCTTATTTTGCTACTAATCTACAGAATACCAATACATTTAATACAATCATGTTCATGTGTACAGCGTGCATAACTCTTGCCTCTCTGAGTATCTTCAGTCTCTCATCATGTGCCTCATTATGTGCCTCCACATTCACTGAAATTTCTTGTGCAGCTACAAAATAAAAAGGTGAGAAAAATGGACATGAAAGCATTATGCATGCCAGCCTTGGCTATCTATAGCTTTTCATTACCTTTAAAGTTGCTTTACCTGTATACTTACACAACTGTAGGATGCCTGCTGCTCTAAACTCATTCAGCCACTGGTTGAGTTATGACTGCTTGCATCATTTCAGACACTGTAATGGTGCCTGCACTGCTCCTTAGTGTGTGGTATGCCAGTTGCACTGGAGACAGCCTTGGCTAGGCTGTTCTAATTCTCAGCTTTATACTGAGTCCAGGTATAGGCCCCTTGCAGCAGCCTATGGCTGCAGTGCTTCATGAGTGGTTTCAACAAATATTTTTGACTCTTCTACACCCCACCTCTATGCCCTGAATTTAGCACCATCCTTCCCGTGTACTGTCATGTCTGGAAAGTTCTTCCAATAACAGCACAAGTAATCTGGATTCAATAAAGCCTACATGGTGCTCTGAAACTGTGTGTGCATCATGGTGTGATGCACACACAGTAACGTAGTGTTTTGTATTTAATAAGTGGCTCTACACACCATGTAGAGCCATGCAAAACTGATAAATATTGTGGCATGCTATTTACAGCAAAAACACAAAAGAATTCAAAACCGATTCAATGAATAAATCCACAAAAATGAGTGTAGAGGAGGCAGACCACTTCTTAAAACTACCAAGCACGTTTTTATTTAATAAACAATAAAATATATAAGCCCTTTCATCTCAAGATTCCAAAATTACTCCTCTACACTCATTTTTGTGGATATTTACAGCAAAAGCAGCTGAACTATATGCTAATCAAGCAATCCAAAATGGAGGAGCTATTCAGCAAGCTATAAAGCAATTGTGTACACTCAGTGCAGGCTATGCCTGTGAATTCCAAAAACTATTGGAATACAGTGACGGAAACTACTCTACACAGAAATAATCTTAGAGGCTGCTGTTGCTCTTATACATGTGCATGTGCAACAGGCCCATGTCTATGCTGCTGCTGCTGCTAACAGACCTTGTCCAAGAAGGAGAAAAGTGTTTAGACCCTTGTTTAACTTTTTATAGTCTGCATGAGGTGGAAATTGTACAGCACTACAGAGTGGATAGAGACACACTACAAGAGCTCTGCAACCTCTGCCATTCTCAACTGAGAACAAGGGCAAACATAGGGGAACTAACACCTGTGGAGGCTAAAGTATGTGTAGCACTTAGAATATTAGCTACAGGAACTTTCCAGAGACCAACTGGGGATATGCTGGTGATGTGACAGGCATCAGCAGCCAGACTTTTATTCTTACATCGATTTCTGAATGTTATGCTACAACATGCCAATGACTACAGACATTTTCCTGATACACTTGAGGACAGAGCTACAACTATGCAGAATTTCTACTGTGTAGTACACTAACCTGAAGCCTTGGGTGCCACAGACTGCAAGCACATTGAAATCAAAGCATCACCTGGGGAACAGGAAAGCTTGCACGTAAACCAAAAGGGCTTCCCCTCCATTAACTGGCAGGTCATGTTTACACTAAGGGAATCATCCTGAATGTCTGTGCTGGCAACACAGGCAGTTACCACAATTCCTATAGCTGACACTACTCACATCTCTATCAGTGGCTTTCTATGAGGGATATCCCACAAGTTCCATTTACTGCGGGATGTAGGGGATGCTACCTAAACATGACTGATGTCTGCTGGATTAGTTCTCATCATGAATACACTCAGGACCATGACAGTAAGGCCTACTATCTCTGGATGTGGACACCTCAATCACAGATGGAGCAGTGGATGTAGTGTCACTATGGAAGTGTAATCAGGCATAGCCATGTTGGCTAACATCAGAAGATACTGCTGATCTGCCATGATACTGCAATGGGCTCAAGCTCAATGCCAAGAAATGTATAGTTATCCCCTTTGGGAAAAAACATGTACCCGTGAATTACCACATAGGTGGCAGTACACTAAACACCAAAACTGTGATAAGAGACTTAGGGACACAGGTGGACAGTGGTCTCACCTTCGATAACCACATCGCCACAACAGTCAGGAAATCCTTCTATGTGGCACACCTCATCATTAAGGGCTTTTCATCCAGAAAAAGGAGGTCATTGTCCCACTATACTCATCCCTCATTAGACCCATTATACAGTAATGCAATAGCGTTCAGTCCAACTGATTAAACTGTAACTTCCACTCAAAAATGCTTACATGCATCCAACAGTTCCAAATCACAAATGAAAATGCCACTTTGTAAAAATGAACCAACGATAGTATTTATTCCACAACGTGAAAAACGACCATACTAAAATTCCACAAACGTTAAGCGCTTTCACTCATTAAAATATGAGCTTCATCAGAACGTTTACATTCAAGTGCTGCCAGTTTAAATAACTTATTTGGTGCCAATAATTTCAAATCTATTCTGTCATTCTTAAAGCAACATGATTCCCTTTCTAACACACCCATAAAAAATATGTATATATCCCTACTATGCTAAGTTAATTGCAATCCAATGAAGTTGAATATGTACAAAAATCTAATCTATAAATAAAAACAATTTACATATTGAAAATATATGAATATAAGTATATCCATAGCACTGTGTAAACTCCATATTAAATAATGATAAGCGTTTTTGAGTGGAAGTTACAGTTTCATTAGACCCATTATAGAATACAATGCCCCATTTGGTATGCACCTCTCAAGACATCTGCAACAACTGGAAAGGCCATGGGAATACCTCACTAAAAGAATCACAGGCCTAAAGCACATGCCCTATGCTGACCATCTAAAAAAAACTCCACCTATACTCTGACGCATATCGTCTACTCAGAGGTGATCCCTGCTTAACATACAAGTCCATGTCAAACCCAGAGCTGTTGGACATGCTACACTTAAAGAAAACCCAATGCCTCAGAGCCGCACGCTCTAGGGATCTAAACCTTGTAAGTACAATGAACAAAACATGCTGGAAAGATAGGTTCCTGACCCAGAGACTCCCCAGACTCTGGAATTGACTGCCCATACATGTCAAGCAGAGTGCCTCTTTGGCCCTCTTCAAAAGGAACCTTGATGATTGGATGGGAGATAGGAAATTCACCCCGGGGATCACGTCAGTCGCCCAGCTAGACAGGGGTCCAGGGAAGTAAATACTGTGGGAAGAAATAGCCAGGGAATTGTTATGGCTAGGCTTGTATAGGCCCTAGGGCTGATAACCTAGTAACAGCCTATGAACCTATGAATCTATGACCTACATCCACATGGATTCTGTCACCCTCCCAGCAGACATTTCATTACAGACACTGCCAATTCCATCATGCCTGTTATCTGATCCATTGAATCAGCCACACAGAGGAGGAAGTCATGCACATCAGACAGTGCCACATCTACAACCTTAAGCATGTCCTTGAAGACCCGAGTGGAATGTGCCTGTGCCTCCATGATGGACCTAAACATTCTTTGAGTGGTATATAAAGGCACACCAGGATCAAGTGCAGGGTGGACAGCAGGCCTCCTCCAAGCAGCCCAAACACCCGCTTGTGTGGCACCTCACCTACACTTTGGCTATGGCCAAACTCAACCAGCACTGAAGCTGCAGTAACCACAGTACCTTGATCAAGTGTATCACCCTCCACCTGTCCAATATCTTAGGACTCAGTGGAATAGGTATGCATAGGCCTACTGACTGTGTCTGAGGGAAGATAGGGGATGGCTGAATGCAAACCTCAGTGTCAGGTTCATCCTCTGCACCCACTGATTGTGCCTCTGTTTGGCCACCATCAGCATCAGAGTCTGCTGATACTCTGACATCAGGTGGCAAGTGTCTTAAACTTTCACTGCCAGGATCACCTGTGATAATACGCAACAAACACAGGACAAAAATTAATACTTACATTAAATGTAATATGTAAAACAATTAATATGATAAACTAATACTAGTCACTCTATAGCAGATGGTACATCAATACACACACACTCATTACTCCCACCTCACACATAAAGATAGATGCATATATCTGGCAAACGGTCATTAATAATCAAAAAAAATGTTTGGTTCAAAATGTGCAGATGACTCCACACTTCATAGGGAAGATGGTCCTTGAAGAATTGAAACAAGGTAAGGATGCAATCATCACAATTTTAATAACACTGGGGACAGTGAATAGACAATTTTTGCTTATATGTCCATTAACAGTACTTTTAAATGAAACTTGACTGACACATCCAACCAAAGCCAATGTGTAATGAACAAAATATGTTGCTAAATCTATTAATTTAACAATAGATTCATCCAAAAATAGCACATGAACTATTAGTTACAATATTTTATTATACAAGCAAATCTTACAATTTGATGTATGTAAGCATACCAGGAGGCTCTTCCCGGCACATACTCATCTTCCCATACACATCAGCACTGACATCAATCACATGTTGTTGTGCAGTTTCCACTGAGCTCTCTGGACCTCTGACAGTGAACAGGAACTCTTCATTTGATGTCAGTGGTGGCTCTGTAGCAACCCTCCCCCCATAGCCAGCTGTTCATGGCCAATTGCACCTGCTCTCCTCTAGGCTGATGAAATCATATCAGTGGCCATATGATGCACCTGATCATAAGTCTTGGTGCAACCCCCTTATGGCATTGACACCATTAACAATCTGGTTCCAAATCTGTATTCTGTCAGCCATATTCTAACATCCTCTCTCAAGCAGAACGGTAATATGCTCCCGGAATGCCTGCACTATGACATAATTTTCAGAGTCACTGAAAGGGTGTTTACGTGGATTTGTATGCTTGGATGATATAATTTTATGTGACATATGAAAGAGAAGGATGCAACACATACATATCACATAATTAAATTCCTGCTTGTATACAAATATATATATTTTAAGTCTTAACCACTGGAGACACACATTTCAGTTATTAAAATTTAAGGTTATGTGGTTGCAACATATCACTCAAACACAAACCAATGTTTGGTCCAAAACAAGGAATACCACTTGAGTAATGTATTACATACCATGAAAATACCAGGATGTCTACACAATTTCAAGAGCAAACCTCTTGAAACACAAGTTCTGTTGTGGCAACACACAAGTGATACTTGGCCCCCACCTCCAATACAATAGGCAAATGACAGTTTGTACAGACCGAGGAATACCACATAATTCAATTACTATAACTACTTTCAATACAGTTTTCACCAAATGTGTACATATTTATAACAGAAAAGTCAATTTTATATGATTGCCAGTCACCACTCACTGCGCCCAGCACTCCAAAAGGAGGTGTCTATGGGTTAGCGTAGAAGCATAACACCCCTGTGTTATTGACAGTATAGTTATAGTACATTTGTCTGAAATAACACAGACAAAGACTGCAAAGTAACCAATTTTGACAATAACACTTGCAACAAAAGTTAATAAAGGCTGCCTGTCAGAGAATGTCAATGCCTGCCAAAAATGCCTATACCAACAGTGAACTATAAGAAGTGCATGCAGATAAAAAAATCATTTTCTAATGCATATATATCTATATATATTTTTTTCTTTGTAACATGTAAACTAGTCTAGAATTTACTTTCAGAATACAATCATACCTTACCAAGATCAGAAGCCTTCGCTGCAGATAAATAAAAAGGAATGGCAATCTTATTTGTTCTTCAAGTACACAAGTCTCTTTGCCTTCAAGTTTCCTAGATACACGATTACATTTTTATAGTATAGATTTAGGCCTCTGAGCATGGTGAAGATGCAAATGAGGTGTGAACTCATTAGAATTGCTGAATTCTGAGCTTTTACTTCATGTAGCTGGTATAAACATAGTATAGGCACTACTTCAGTATTAGTTGCTAATGGATTACAACTGAGAATGAATAGTGAGAGGGAGAAGGAAGACACAACAGTTATTCAGACTACCTTACCTGCAATGGGTGTGTCAACCATAATACACTTACAAAATGAATAAGTAACTGTAGCATGCTTTTAAATGAAAGTGAACAACACCCATTTCTCAGTTTTATTAACCAATAGCCAGAATCTCCTACCTTTGCTGAAAACTGTTTTTCACTGTCATGTAATTTTATCATACACTTGAAGGACAATGATACAAAATGCCCTATAGACTGCCTGTCTGAGAGTACAGCACAGATAAGAGAAGCATGAACACAATACAAAGAAAAACTGCATTGGTGCAAACAATACTCATAAATGGTTGTGTGATCACTCATTGCAATAATTATGTAAGCAACACACATGTACAAACAACTGAGAGTGTACAAGTGTATATGTCTTGTTAATGCTGTGGAAGAATTGTGACTTGCTTGTATGCACTATGATTTGCATTCCTGCTGCAAAGTTGTTTCTGTGGCAAAGAGAGATACAATACCCCTAGTGTGTTTGTAGGTTCATTAGCATGACAGATCAAATCCAGAGTTGTGTAAAAATCTGTAATGTGTGTTAAAATGTATTCTGCAGTGCTGCCTATATTTCTTTTCTTTATATTATTATTTGCACAGTGAATGGCATAGAGCAAATAAGGTGAAAGAGATAAATGCATTAAAATTAATGGAAGTTGCTTCTATGATAAAGACAGCATAAATTAGAGCTGTGAATCAAGTATGTGTGAAAACACTTTGTAACATGAAGTGCACAGTATATAGTGTATGTAAATCATGGTTTAAGCCCCCACATTTATCTTTTAATGATGAAACCTAATAAACACTTGATGCAATAATAATGCATGTTGAGCTTTTCCTGTTTCATTTGCATATTGTTCACCTCTGTGAAACATGGTGTAATAACCCAGATAACAAGTAGACATTGCCAATTTCATAAAAGATACAGTGTTGCATCTGTTGCTTGCCATCGCACAATGCTGCTTAGCACTGCATGGTGTTCAGCAAGTTCCCACAACACCTGCAGAGTTGTCAATTTCTAAATAGATGTATTGTAAAATGTGTAGTCTTCCACGCGCAAACATGCTACATGGCATTTCACATTAGTCAGCACACATACACAGTAAAGAGTGTAAAAGATACACCTGTGCCTAGCTCTCGCTGTGGAAACAAGTGTCAGTTAAGGTCCACAATACAGGAGAGCCAGGTTTCTAATACAGCAAACTCAAACTTTCATTAATTCTGTTCCAATGTAATTTAAATAAAAATTCACAAAATAAAAATAATTATTAATACAAATAACTATGTATAAAACGCCAAAGAAGACAAACTGATAAACAACAAAAAATTGCCACAGAACCTTGCACCAGCAAAAGAATTCTTCCGTACACAGTGGTAAAAGCTGAACGCAAATTTTATTATTTAGCGTTTTCGCCTTGCAGAAAATAGCTTGGCTTCTTCAGAGATAAAACAATTATGAATAGTCAAACAAGAATAAATAGACTAAGGAAGTGATGTCACTAAAAAACAATTAGCTTAAAAGAGAACACGCTCTTTTTTAACAAAGCATTTCAGTATACTTCAAATATTCTTATTATATTCTTATTATTAATACAAAATAAACACTGTTAATTGGTATTAGCCAATCCATCTTTGTGTGCACAAAGTTTACACAAGTTTACTACATAATTTATAACAAGTATATATAAAAACCCCAAAACAAAAATATAATAATTCCTAAACAGTTAGAATCATGAGTAATAACTCCTTAATTTTAAAACAGGTAGTATATTACAATTATCATTCAGACCAGGGGAATGGAAGGCATCAGTTCTAAATTGCCATTCCAATTCTTTCAGTTCCAACAATAGTGGGAAAGGACCCCCTCTAATAGATGGAAGAATTTGGTCTATAGCCATAAAGGAGAAGCTATGTCCAGGGAAATCTATTAAATGCTTTGAAAGGGCGTTATTACTGTTATTAATCCTCATGGCATACAAGTGTTCATAGAGTCGATCACGTAACCTGCGGTCCGTCTTTCCAATATAGAAAGACGGACAGCAGTTGCAAAGTGCAATATAAACTACTGCTTTGCTTTCACAGTTCAGGGGCATTTTGATGGTATATTTCCTATCCCTTACTGTGAAGGTTTTGCCAACCCTTATAACATTACATCTGTTACAAAAACCACACGAGAACATCCCTAATTTCCTATTAAAACTATTACCAGAGTTATTACTCTGTAGTAATTCCTTCAAGTTCTTATTCCTTTTAAATACAAATTTTGGGAAAGAACCGAACCGAAAGAGTGTAAAAGATACACCTGTGCCTAGCTCTCCCTGTGGAAACAAGTGTCAGTTAAGGTCCACAATACAGGAGAGCCAGGTTTCTAATACAGCAAACTCAAACTTTCATTAATTCTGTTCCAATGTAATTTAAATAAAAATTCACAAAATAAAAATAATTATTAATACAAATAACTATGTATAGCAGGTGTTTTGAGCATACACATGATGTCATATACTGTATATTATATTTCTAACTGTGGGTATCAGTACAATTATGGTTCTACAATTAAACATTTCTTTTTTGAACTTTCATGTCATGTACATACCTGGTTAACCACTCAGCTCTTTCATGTGTCTATATAATTAATGATCATGTCTGACAAACACTTCCTCTGTGCAAGGAGAAAAAAACACCTATCTGTAAGAATACGTATTGTCTATTTTACACTGGATTTAAACCCACATTGTAGAAATTACTTTTATCAGTGTGTGTAAAGCCACACAAAAAGATGTGTCAGGTCATATAATTTATACCAGCAATACATGTCTGAAAGGATATGTCATCTAACAGGTACAGTAGCACCCAATCCATAAACTAATGGCAACTGTCACGTTGCTCTTCCTGTTTCAAAAACTGTCTTTGTTGTGGTAACAATCTAAATTCATCCAATATTCTATCCATGTTCATTTTACACTGATGAAGAAGTGGATAGCCACAGCTGTTTCTTAATTTCCTCCTGCACATTCCTATATTGTTTGTCCTTTGTTCTTCCCCCTGCTTTCCGCCCCCTCCATTTCACCACTTTCCTATCTGCAAATAAATCTAAAAAAATTCCACCAAGGCACAAGAAATACTGAAAAACTGCAACAGGTGCCAAGGGATATGAAGACCACTAGCCAAGTGACAGTGAAGGGCGTTTATTCAATCAAAACAGATGTTCCACAAGCACATTAACGCTTCACAAATACAATATATTTTCGTTCATCACAAACTTCATCAGATGTGGACGTGCTGTCATCTGACTAGGGCCTTGTCCACTCTTAGCCACAAGGACTCCTGTGCTTTTCTTCCTTCACTTTTTTCCTCACTGAGAGGAAGAAAAGCATGGGAGTCCTTACAGCTGAGAGTGGACAAGCCCTTAGACGGACAACAGCATGTCCGCATCTGATGAAGTTTGTGATGAATGAAAATGTATTGTATTTGTGAAGTGTTGATGTGCTTTGGAACATCTGTTTTGGTTGAATAAACACTCTTCACTGTCACTTGGCTGGTGGTCTTCGTATTGCTTGGCACCTTTTGCAGTTTTTCAAACTTTCCTATCTACCCCATTTCTACAGCTTTAATCTGGTTAAAAAATAGAATCACACACCACACACATGCTAGACATGCCCCCTAGTAAAGCTCTTCACTTTTGTCCTCTGCATTTGTGCAGAGTTTGACATTGTGCACCAATGCTGAGTGAGAATGAACAACTCTTCATGTTCTATGGCATGGCACAGTTACCTCCGTACAATGCTGCTTAAACTCACTGCTCTAAAGAAACACACAGTTAAAGCAGAGTAAAGGCACTCATATTAAATATTTACTATAATATTTATTTAGACCGATGAATGTATAAAAATACCAATCCATATGTATACTGTTGACACAAATCAATTAACTGATGTTAGTTTTTATACAGTACTTCACTGTATGCATTCCCTTTCATATTCACAAAAACTATCATATTTTATTATTTAGTACTATCCTGAAAACATATATAAAATATTTGTTTGAGGTGGATTCCAACCCTGTATCATTAGTGCTCAATATCATAACTTGTTGCTTTTACACCTGCTGCCACAGAGACAGCTAGGTATCAGGTGTTTTTCTTCTACTCAGTACTGTCCAAAATGCTGACTGCTGCTTAGTGTGTTTGCACAGAAGTAAGCAAACCAATACAATTATTTCCATTTTCCCAATTTTATCAGAGAGCTGTGTTTACTCATCACTTAACTCCATGCAAATAAGGAAGATGACACCAATAATACTTAATATTTTAAAAGTTATGACATAACATTTCCAATATAAAGTACAGTATAAAAAACATACTATCTGTCAGCTATTTCTATCATAGCCTATATGCATAAATATTTCTCAAGTTCATGTTGTAGTCATTAAATGTGAATCTTGCATGCAAAAATACTTTGCCATCAGTCATGCAAACCAGTTGCATGTCTGTGCATTATGGAAAGGCTGATTAGCATGCATTACTATATTTATTGTCCAGTTAGTCTTCAACACATTAACATCCATGTAAAACACAACCAAAGGGAAGGGACTTGTTAGTGACTGAACCCATATTTACTCAGACTCATGAGTGCCCTGCACCCAAGCACTTGAAAATGGATATTTCAGTAATAGTTCCCAAATGTTAACTACACTACAAAAATTAAATAGCACAACTGCATTGTTACATCATGTAAAGCTTTATACTGACAATACACATTGAGATTGTCTTATGGATGTCTTAATGTGAACATCAATTCATCAGAAATATGAACACACATGCATACACATTTGCATGCTGATCACAAAATGTGTGTATGTGTGTGTGTGTGTGTGTGTGTGTGTGTGTGTGTGTGAGTGTGTGTGTGTGTGTGTGTGTGTGTGTGTGTGTGTGTGTGTGTGTGTGTGTGTGTGCACGAGACTGTAAGTGTGCAATGAACACAACATATTGAGAAACAGTTGCATGCGTATGTGTCAGTTCTGCAACATGCATTTCTGACAGCTTATTGCATTTAGTTTGAGAAGCTGTCTTTTAACGTATACCTGCACATTGGAGCCACAGCAGAAAAAACAAATTATACACTTTGCACACCACTCCCATAACAGGATGTGTTACTCACATCATAAAATGATGATGGCATTATCTATAAAGATCAATATGACAAGGCAAAAGCATACTTCAGGGATTGCGCAATTATGAACTACTGTCTTCTGCAGATGGGAACAAAATACTTACATGTGGGTTAATATCACAACAGCAACATTATGTGTGTGTGTTTCTATATATGTGTAAGTGTGCATGCATAGTCAGAGGGACATCAGTCTGTATCCTACTATCATCAATCCAGTCACAAGCAAAACAAATATTTTGACAGCCATACATCCATACACAACCATTTCATACAGGCCTCCCAACATGTTATCCCAAGCATACAATGACAATATCATCCACTATAAAATTGTCTAGCCGTAGTTTAAAAGTCAGAAGTGTGCCATGGTGCTTGTGTGAAATACTGGGTTCTCTAGCTTGTGTAAATAACAAGGTAAGGGTTCTAATCTCAGTGCAGTGACCTGGTGTGTGTGTGTGTGTGTGTGTGTGTGTGTGTGTGTGTGTGTGTGTGTGTGTGTGTGTGTGTGTGTGTGTGTGTGTGTGTGTGTGTGTGTGTGTGTGTGTGTGTGTGTGTGTGTGTGTGTGTGTGTGTGTGTGTGTGTGTGTGTGTGTGTGTGTGTGTGTGTGTGTGTGTGTGTGTGTGTGTGTGCATGTGTGTGTGTGTGTGTATGTCTTTGTGTGTGTGTGTGTGTGTGTGTGTGTGTGTGTGTGTGTGTGTGTGTGTGTGTGTGTGTGCATAGTCAGAAGACCATGAGTCTGTATCTTACTGTCACCAATCCAGTCCCATGCAGAACAAATATTTTGACAGTTGTACCTGCCAACACAGCCATTTCATACAAGTCAGAAGTGTGTCATGGTGCTTGTGTTACATATTGGGTTCTCTAGCTTGTGTAGCTAGCAAGGTAAGGGTTCTAATCTCACTCCAATGACCTGATGTCTGTGTGTGTGTGTGTGTGTGTGTGTGTGTGTGTGTGTGTGTGTGTGTGTGTGTGTGTGTGTGTGTGTGTGTGTGTGTGTGTATGTAGTCAGGAGAAAATGAGTCTGTGTCCTTCTGTCAGCAATCCAGTCCCATGCAGAACAAATATTTAGACAGCTTTACCTGCCTGGACAGCCATTTTATACAGGCCTCCCAAAATCTTCTCGCAAATATACAATGATGATAATGTTTACTCTAAATTGTTAGGCAGCAGTGTAAAAGTCAGACTTGTGCCAGGGTACTTGCATTAAGAACTGAGTTCTCTAGCTTGTGTAACTAGTTAGGTAGTAGGTTTAATCTCACTGCATTCAATAGGTGTGTGTGTGTGTGTGTGTGTTTGTGCATAATCAGAAGACCATGATTCTGTATCTTACTGTCACCAATCCAGTCCCATGCAAAACAAATATTTTGACAGTTGTACCTTCCTACACAGCCATTTCATAGATCTTTTCATAAACATACAATGATAATGATATTCACTATAAAATTTCCAGCAGCAGTATAAAAGTCAGACTTGTGCAGTGGTGCTTGTGTTATGTACTGATTTCTCTAGCTTGTGTAACTAGTTAGGTAGGAGTTCTAATCTCACTGCAGTCAAGTGGTGTGTGTGTGTGTGTGTGTGTGTGTGTGTGTGTGTGTGTGTGTGTGTGTGTGTGTGTGTGTGTGTGTGTGTGTGTGTGTGTGTGTGTGTGTGTGTGTGTGTGTGTGTGTGTGTGTGTGTGTGTGTGTGTGTGTGTGTGTGTGTGTGTGTGTGTGTGTGTGTGTGTGAGTCACCAGAGCATGAATTTGTATCCTACTGTCAGCAGTCATACCTGCCTACACAGCCATTTCATATAGGCCTCCCAACATCACAAACAGCTATAAAGTGTTGTTTAACATTATAAAACCCAGAATTGTACTGTGGTGCTTGCATTCAGTACTGTGTTCTGTAGATAGCTAGGTAGGGATCTAGTCTCCTTGTAGTCAACTAGTTTGTTTTCAATTACTTCACATTTTAGAGACCATTTTAGAACAGCATGTGAGACACTCCTACTACCATTTTCTTCTCACCAGACACTGCTGATGTCATCATCTGTAAAGTCTTGTCTGACAACATAAACACCAGATTTGTGCTGTGGCACTTGCATTAAGTACTGTGTTCGGTAGATAGATAGAGGTTATAGTCTCACTGCAGTCAACTGGTGTGTGTGCATTCAACAATCAGTATGGTGACAATGTTCGAATGGCATGTGAGTCCACAGCTATGTCAAACACTCCATCGAACATCTTCTTATAACATACAGTGATTATGTCATCCTGTATAAAGTGCACTCTGATATAATTCAAGTCAAAATTGTGCTGTAGCAGTAATGTTAAGTACTGTGTTATTTAGGGGTTCTAATTTGACAGCAGGCAACTTGAGTGCGTATACATTCTAATAATATTTTTGAGACTATTTTACACTAAGATGTGACTCCACATCCATGTCAGACACTCCTTCCAATATGTTCATCTCAGCATGCAATGCTATCATACTCCATAAAGTGGAATGCGACAGTGTTAAAGTCAGAGAAATGTAGTGGTGCTCATGTTACATTGTATGGAATCTAGCTTCTATATCTACACAGCTGTAATGTTCAAATCAGACCATGTCTACTGCTGTATGTGTGGTTGGTGGTACATTATAGTCATTGTATGATCTTTGGAATCACTTTTCATTTTAGTACCACTTAGGAGAACCTTTAACATAGCCCCATGCATCCAGCATTCCTTTTTTACACTTATCACATGACATCTTTCCTGCAGAGGAGTGGAGGATGCCCTCATCTCAAAGATGCATGCACACATCATGAGGCAGACTCCTTCCATGATTCACTGCAAGCCATCTCCAGACCACTGGATGTGTGATTGCTAATTGTTTCATGGGGTAGTGCACATGTCATATATGGACAGAGGCAGTATGTAATGCACTCAAACACATACACACATAGGCTTACTATCTTCCATCATATAGATATAGGGAGTTTTGTTTAAATGCTATAATAATAGATAGAATTTTATGTGATACTGGTCATTAGTTCAGTAATGTCCTATGATCCTATGAACATTCATTTCATATGTCAATGTTGTTGCCAATGACATGTGCTATGTTGAGTTGTGGATGTATGCTAGGCCTACAAGAGGCTATTACTATTTGTGATGTGAGGTAAGTTACTGATGGCCACTGCTGCCATTTGATTACATGTTCCTTCTATAACAGCTGTAGTAATATGCATCCTAAGAACTGTTGGCATGTGATGATACTATATATATTGTTGGCTTAGTAAGGCATGTGTTTTTGTATTGGTGCAGATCAACATTCTAGGCAGTTCTCATTCAACTATCACAGTAACACCTGCAGTATGGCACATGTGCATGTGTATACCTACCATCATTGAATGTTCTGTGATATACAACAGTATGAAGTCATACTGATTACATGGGCACATACGTCTTGTTTCATCCACATGTAATGCTGTCATATACACAAAAATATCACATGTTTTGATTCAACTGAAACTTTGTGGAATTCATTGTATGGACAATTGTGTTGCTATTCCCAAGGTTTATTGAGGGGGTCATCAGCTCCATTGTGTAACTATCAGCATTTGTGTCAGTAACTGTTCTGCATGAGCCACAGCCAACACATCAGTGATGTGTCCTTCTATGGTATCAGGCTGCTCAAGCACAGCTTTCCAGTGAAAAACATATTGGCATATGCTGTGCAACTGATGTAATTATGTGCCATTGGTGGAGCTTTATGACTGTGTGAACAGTACCACTGTGTGGTATGTGACTCAACCAAGGCAGTATTTGGAGGTGTTGTCACAAATCATTTCTTTAAATTAGTGTGAAATGTTAAGGGTAATACACAACTAATCATAAAGCTGTTTGTGGATACCACCAGCTATACTCAACTGGAGAAAATAGATACTCTGCTAACAGACAGTTTATCTCACACTTCACCCCCCGTCCCCACTCGCCATCAGCCAAAGTATACATGCAAACATTACTCAATTCATTTTCTCAGGAGAGCTGCTCATCTGTATGATTTCTAATGTTAAGAACACAGAATCAATGGGCCCTGACAATATCTCAGGTTGCCTATACCATGACTTAAAACTTGATCTAGTAGACACAGTTGGATCCCTACTTAAACATAACCTCCAGATAGCCTATGTTCAGGCTGAAGGGAGTACAGCAACATTCATCTGTCTGAACAAGGGGGGAAGACGACTTGATGCAGGAACTTACAGGCCCATAGTCCTGACTCTCCTCATCTGTGAGACAGACCAGCAAGTCATCATGGACCTTATCATAAAGGACTCAAGTAATCTGACTGTGTACCAAACCCATTTTTGAGTTGTTAAGGCTACATCATGTCTGTTAAATCTGGTTGATGGTTTCAAAGAGGTCACCAAGGGCATACACGAGGAAAAGACTGTCATCCCACATAACTTGACTTGGCCAAGCATCTGACACAAATCTACAGTCAGGTATCACAGTTAAACTGTCTCAAGTGGGCATAAAAACCTACATCACCAAGTGAGTAGACAAATGGATCACAGACAGAACACATACTGTCGAAGTATGAAATTGCCTCTACCTAGATTCCATTGACCAGGTCTGTATATCAGGGTTCTCTACTAGAACCTTTCCTGTTCAGTATTTAAGACTGAAAAGTCAAGACAAACTTACACATCCTTTGTCTAACCAGCTTTGTGGATAATTGTAAATTGTTGACAATCATTGAATCCAAGAATGCTACTGATATATAACAGAAAGTATTAACACATACAAATGATTGATACTACTGTCATGGAATGATTATTTCCTTTTTAAAAGCAAATACACAAGCAAATTACAATATAGACAGCACACCACTATGAGCAGACCAAGTGATAGGTCACCTGGTTACTCAGGTAGATAGTAAGTGGAACTTCCACCAGCATGTGACCACAGTGGGGACAAAACCTTTGTATGTAGCACAAATCCTGAGTATGACTAGGCCATCCACATCAAAGAACATCATAGTCCCATTGTTGTCAGCCTTCATCATACCAATAGTTAAGTACACTTCAATCTTTTGCATGTACCTTACCATACATCTTCCAGGAATGATTTACTCAAGTGTATCACTTTTGTCTCATTGATGTTCCATGCATCTTTTTGCTCATACATAAGTATTATTTGTGATGAATAACAATTAGTAGTTGACAGTGCAGACTTCCCTTCAAACTGTTATGCAAGATGCATATGTAATACGTCTTCCTGTGATGCACACGGTAACTACATATCCCACTGACAAATTGATGGCATGGGTTCCATTCTTGCAAGTGTGTATAGTAGCATAAATATGTCATGCAAATGTCTTGACTAGGCAGGATTGCTCATAATGTAAACTACAGGTGTAACAGTGTCCCTCTCAACACTACCAAAATTTGGCAAGTTTTGAGGAAGTGTGCTTGATTCCCCTTATAAATTACTGATAAATCATTACAATGATACAAGTGTGTTCGTGCAGTACAGCTAAATAACTGAAAATCACCTATTTCATGTCAATGACACAGATTAATGGCTGTATTATTCTGATATTGTCCATAACTGTGCGTGGTTCTGTCTACTTTTGTCCGTGAGCTTGTTGAAATGGGTCCAGCTTGGTTGAGAGCCATGCTGCATTACATTCATATTCAAACAACACATTTTGGACATCATCACAATATGAACATACCCCCTATTGTATATACCATCCTTGATAAATGTCCTCTACAGTGATCATGTCAGGGTGCTGTTATCACAACCAGTCATCTCCACTGATATGTGACTTTATATGACATTCACATACTATACAACAACTGTGTGATGATGTGAATATACCCACACAGGAGGTGTAATCAAGAGTATGTACTACATTATGTACATATGTGAGTACTGTTCATGCTACAACTGTCCTGTCTTTGGGGTGTGCACACTGACATGCCCTTATCTGGTCTACATTACCATTTTTCACTTGTCTTCTTCCCCTTTTTTCATTCATACCCCTCATTTTTGTGGCCCTTTTCAGTACAGACACTTCCCCAGACTAGTGTATTTATAATGCAGTCTGTGTACCCTTGATGATGACCACCAAAGCCTTTATTTCAGTATTACAAAAACATGTCTGTACTGTGCTTTGCACTGAGTACACGTTCCTATAATGTGTTAGTAGTGTATTCATTGCCTTAAATTAAAGCTGGTAGTCTTTGTGTCTGTCATACAATCTTACAGAACAAGTTTGTTCTTAAGTAAACTTGTCTGCATGTCTGAATGTGTTTGTGTTGTTCTACATGGTTTCCTGGCTAGCAACACTGTTGCTGGCAATAAAATCTCCCTTCTATTCATATAAGCATATGTGTGGCATACATATGTAATTAACACTGTTGCTCATCACTCTAACACATAAATTCTGTGTGAGCTACATGCTAAGCCTACATGGAGTTTATTGAATCCCCTGGAAGTGTTTTCCTGCCAAATTGTGATATAGCGTTTTATGACCACTGTGCAAACATGCAAAATCATGCCAACCACTTTTGCATGATGATAAGCGAAGAGAACCAATCCCAAACAAAGAGGAAGGGAGTTATGTCATGTGTGCTGCTATACCTAGTCACACTTTGTTCAATGCTCAACAATGAAATGCTAAATGAGTTGACTTTTAAACGATAACTTTGGAGAAATTAATAGGATGAGCTGACACATGGTTTGTGTGGACTTACACACTCTCAAAATTCATTTGTACAATGTGGGATTCAAACCTATGTAAAAAGGAATGCATGTATTGCCACACAGGTGATCATTCCTCATTGTCACAGAAGAAGTGCTTGCCTGTCATGGTCATAAAAGATATTCAGTTTCAAAAGTGTCTGGTGTTATACTTCAGTTAAACCTGTATGTGTCTGATATTACACAATCTTGACTTATGCATTCTCAGCTCAGTTTTACAATATATTGGAAATGTATAGACTTGCATTACTTTATTAACAGATTTGTGATTTGTGGTACATGCCTCACAATACATTCTGTTTTAAAGTTATACTTACGTTATGGGAGGGGCGTAGATTATTTTCAGTGAACTACTGTGTCCAGATATGCAGCTACAGTTGTTATTACATAATTATCATTGTAATGACAAACCAGTTACACACATAATACATTTTATAGCTAGAAAGCATGCCTATGCTCAATCAACCTGCTATATATAGCTATTGGTATGCAGTATTACCTTTATAATCACAGTTTTTGAAAAATTTACTGTAGGACACCATAACTAAAAAGTGGATTGTGCTGGATGAGAACTCTGGCTCACCTGTGTTTGACCATGAACTCATGGTTCTTACACTTTCTGCCACAGGGAAACTTAGGTAGCAGGGGTATTTTCCACACTCAGTATTGCCCAGAGTGCTGACAGCCAGACCTTGCCACTGAGCCTGTTTAATCAAAAGAAGGTGAAACCAATTAAATATTGTACTTTATTCCTTATGTTATGACCCATAATTGCACATTGGTAGACAATGTGCAAATGTAACATGGAATGTACTGAATATGAATTATTTCTGTAAATAATCATTGTGACCATTCCACTGTAAAAATAACTACTGTGGTATGCCAGCCTCTATTTACCTATCTTTCCTCTCTTGTTTATCTCAATGTATTTACATCTTGTGCTACAAAGACAGTTGGGTAACAGATGTATTTTTTGCAGTTATTACCATCCATGTTGCTTATCACCATGTAAAGCCACTGAACATGTTTGTGTTTCATAAGGCAACTGACATTACATTTTAAATTTTTAGCCATGTTTGTGCTAAGCCACATCCTCCACAAATGGTAAAGCCAAAAAAAAAAAGATAAAAAAAATGAGGCAAACTGGAAACAATTAGACAGCTTGGGATTTCAGCCATCAGACTATTGCATGTCCAAAACCTAGTTATAATGGTTTATTTCTCTTTGCAAGAGATACTGCTTTGTGACACTAACAAAATCATATGCATACAAGTGATTCGCATTTCATGACCAGTATTAACAATCTATACACTTGGACATTCTCCGTTGGTTGTAAATGTGTGGCTAACATATTTAGTGCAATGAGTGGTCACACAACCATTTATGAATATGTTTGCAGAAATGCAGCTCTGTCTTCTCTTTGTATTCTGGTCATTCTTCCCTTATCTCTGCTTTACTATCAGGCATGCAGTCTATAATGCATTTTCTATCATTTTGCTTTAAATGTCTGATAAAAATACTTGACAGTGACCAACAGTTTTTAGCAAAGACAGGAAAGTTTGCTATTATGGGCAAAAACATATATGTGTACTGTTTTGCTTTCTTTAAAAGCTCACTGAAGTTAGTTCCACTCTTTGTATGTGTATCTTAACTGACACATCCACTATAGTGAAGGGTGTCTGAATTACTGCTGAGTTTTCCTTCACTCACACTAATCATTCACATTTGCAAGCCACTGCTACCTAACAATTGTGTAGAACCTACATTATGTCTACTTTGGATACATGAAGCCAAAATTTTAGAATTCAACAATTCTAATGATTTCACACCTAATTTGCATCTTCACCATGCTCAGAGGGCTGAACACAGAGCTGGATCCAGCAGAAGGTGACCTAGGCAGTCACCTAGGGCCCTGTGGCCATGAAGGGGCCCCATCTGGCCAGGAGGCTTAAACATTTATTTTAATAATATATTTAAAAAAAAACTTCTTACACTGCAGTGGTTGTGTCTTCTGCTTTAAGGAGAACCATGTGTCTGCCACACACACACCACTGCGGAAGAAAACACATTCTACACTTGCATGTGCAAGCAGTATTTAAACTAAGCCATTCTATTAAGCGAAAAGGAAAGACTGTGTGCATGTGTAATTTAAACTAGAGAGAAATTGTGTGTGTGTGTGTGTGTGTGTGTGTGTGTGTGTGTGTGTGTGTGTGTGTGTGTGTGTGTGTGTGTGTGTGTGTGTAATTTAAACTAGTCATTCCGTTCATTTGAGAGAGTGTGTGTGTTTGTGTGTGTGTGTGTGTGTGTGTGTGTGTGTGTGTGTGTGTGTGTGTGTGTGTGTGTGTGTTGTGTGTGTGTGTGTGTGTGTGTGTGTGTGTGTGTGTGTGTGTGTGTGTGTGTGTTGTGTGTGTGTGTGTGTGTGTGTGTGTGTGTGTGTGTGTGTGTGTGTGTGTGTGTGTGTGTGTGTGTGTGTGTGTGTGTGTATGGGGGGTTATAATTTAAACTAGCAGTTCTGTTCTGTATGAGATAGAAAGTGTGTGTAAGCAACTTAAGCTAGAGAGAAAGTGTGTGTGTGTGTGTGTGTGTGTGTGTGTGTGTGTGTGTGTGTGTGTGTGTGTGTGTGTGTGTGTGTGTGTGTGTGTGTGTATGGGGGGTTATAATTTAAACTGGCAGTTCCGTTTTGTATGAGATAGAAAGTGTGTGTAAGCAACTTAAGCTAGAGAAAGTGTGTGTGTGTGTGTGTGTGTGTGTGTGTGTGTGTGTGTGTGTGTGTGTGTGTGTGCGCGCGCAAGTACTTTCTAGAGAGAAAGTGTGTGTGTGTGTGTGTGTGTGTGTGTGTGTGTGTGTGTGTGTGTGTGTGTGTGTGTGTGTGTGTGTGTGTGTGTGTGTGTGTATGTGTGTAATTTAAACTAGCCATTCTGTTTCTGCATGAGAGAGAAAGAGTATGTTTGTGTTTATGTCTGTGTGTGTCTGTAATTTAAACTAGTAGTTCTGTTTGTATATGACAGAAAAAAGTAGCGTGTGTGTGTGTATGTGTGCATGTAAAATTTAAACTAGCCATTCGTTGCTGTGTTGCTCTGTGAGAGAGATTAGGTGTGTGCATGTATGTGTTGCTGTGTGAGAGTAGAGAGAAAGTAGGTGTGCATGGGTTGATGTGTGTTTTTAACATACCTCACAACTGTCCAGATTTAGTCTGTTTCTCATAAAATTTGTGGTTTTCTGGCAATTCATGGAGAAGTAGTCATTAAATAATGACATATATATGAGTTTTAGACTTCTCAGCCTACAGAAAATGCACAACAGCAAAAATCCTGTTATTCTAGCAACTTTTTAAGTTAATAAGAGCATATATCTAATATATCCCTGTTTTTTGGGGAATTGTATCTCCATTATTTTAGATTTATTTTAGTTTTGTCCAGCTTTCTTGCACTAAGAGGCTGTGAGGTATGCATACCTCTCAACTGTGCAAATTCCTGCCTCATATTTTTGGCCTAGTCCTCGTAAAATTTGTGGTTTTCTGGCAAATCACTAAATATTTAAATAATTAAATGTCATACATTTGAGTTTCAGTCTTTATTTCCTTCACAAAATACATGTTAAGACAAATCATGTTATTCTAGCAACTTTCTAAGCCTATAACAGCAATATTTAAAATGTATCACTATTTTTGGGCCTTTGTTTCCTGTTGCACATGCTAAGTCTGTTTTCAGTGTGCAACTGTTTTGTTTAGCAAATGTTAGTTACTGTTTGTGTTGTTGAATTTGAAAGCAGTGCTAGTAGCATAATTGGCTTTGATGCAGAAAACTGTAGGTTCTACTCCGACACCATGTAGATGGAGTGCAGATATTGCAGTGTCATTTTGATTGCTGATTATTTGTGCATTTTAAAGTGAGATAGGGGCTCATCACTCCTTAGTGTGTCTTCCTTTGTATGAGATGCCTAGTAACTATGAACTTGTATGTTAGTCATTCCCTATTGCAATATTACCAGCTGATCAGTTGTTTGTTTTTAATGTTACATAGGCAATTAATTCTTCAAGGGCAACAGGCACTGAATTTTTTGATGAAACACTGAAATGTAAAGTCATGTGCCAGTAGCAACCTCTTCACTGGTTATACATCTCTTTAATGTGAAATTATTCAGATGACTTTTACTTCTGCAGAGATTGTGATTATTGACAAATATTGGTGGATTGTAATGACAGATGTCTGAATGGCCTTTTATGGTTGAAATTTTCTGAAATGGGCTGTTATGCCATTATTGGTTCATACATTTTTGTCACCTTGCTTACTGGAAGAATGTTCAAAACTACAAATTTAAAATATATTCTAATAAGCTGTGCTGCATTATATAAGGAATATAATTTAATACAATTAGAAAGGTGAACCAAAAAACACATACATGTATGCATGGCCCTAAAAATGTGTGCAAGGAGCTTATGGTTTGAAAATGCCCCAAAGGTAAACTTAATCTTCCACTGGCCAGATGCATTTTCTTTGAATGTGGGTTTTAATGCCATTTCAATGAATGTGAGTTTCAAGGGCAGAGAAGTTTACTGCTCATGCTAAGTCTGTTTTCATTAAGAGACTGTATTGCTTGTTTAGGAAATGGCTATTAGTCTTTGTGCTATTTTTATCTCAGTATCTCTAATCATTGTAGAAGTAAATAAGAAAACAGTATGCATGTTGACAGGTTTGAACAATGTGTATGGTAAGTGGAGAGAAATAGCCAAGTGTTTATGGAAATTAGGGAGAAATAGCCAAGTAGTAGAATACTGGAATGTCTGTGGAGAGGGCTGCCGCAAGAGGAGGGCAGGGCATTGCCCCAGGAGGGGCTGCTCTGGTGGGGGACCAATTTATTTCCCTGTCTAGGGGCCCATTTGACCTTAATCCTGCTCTGGCTGAATGTACAGTATAAAAAGGTAACCGTGTAGCTAAGAAATTTGAAGGTGAGCAGACTAGTGTGTATTCGGACAAAACAAAAGATTGTTGGTATTTTTTTAAGGGGATTTCCCTGCCAAAAAGCCATTTATTTTGATAAGGTATGCTTCTATTATTCAAGGACATTTTATATTTTGTAACTTGACAGACATGTATTTGTATAGCCTGATGAAAAATAAGTTTTGTCTGTATGCACTTTGTATGGTGTAGTGATATGTTGCTGTATACTTCACTATTGCCATAGACAGTTTTGGCAGGCATCTACATTTGTGAGACAGAAGGGATATACTTTCCGCACAACTATTTTCTTAGCATTTCCAATTTCATATGGTGTTATAGAGAAATGGTAATGTACATGTTGCTGACACTGGTGTTACGCTTCTCAAGTGGCCAAGCTCACCATCCACAGGAGTGGTGGGCACAGACAAAATTGTCTGGCATTCATAAATTTAATTCTTTACTATTTTGCAATGATATTTGTCATATAGTAATCAGTGACATAACTTTTCAGTCTTCACTATATGAATGTTGACAGAAATGGTGCTTTTCCAGATCCTTTACATTTTTGGTTTTTTTTTTTTTTTTTTTGAAGTGTGTGGGGGAGCAACCCATCATTCTGTCATCCTAAATAAGAATTGTGTTTCAAGTGTTTTTATGTTCAAAATGTGTAGATAACATGATAATTGTATGGAAAACATAATTATACATTAGTTATATGGAATTCCTTTGTTTGTTTTTACAAACATTTGTTTGTGTTTGGGGGTGGGGGGTGCTCCTACCATTCTGTTGTCCAAAGTGAGAAGTGAGTTTCAAGTGCCTTTCTGTTGAAAATGTATAAAAAGCCTGATAATTTCCTTGAAAACATATACATTACTTATGTGGTATTCCTTGGTTTGTATAAACCTTCATTTGTATGGGAGGAGGAGGTGGGGTGATACCTACTATTCTGTTATATGTTAAATGAGAAGTGTGTATCAAGTGCTTTATATTGACAAAGAGTATATGGACTAATTACTTTTGTGAAGAAATACATTACTTATGTGATATTATTGTGTTTTATCCTTCTCGGTTTTATGTGACACAGGATTATTGCACCCAAGCCTACAAAGCCACAAAAACCTTTCAGTGACACTGAAAATGAGATTATCATCCAGGCTCTGAGACTGCATAGAGTCTTCCTGCCTGAGAGAGGCCAGTGAGATATGGCTGTCAGAAAGGTGATTTGGAAACAGTAACAGATGTGAATGCAGCTGGTGGTTGCTGCCATAATTATGATCAAATGCAGTATCAGACCACTGATATGATTTGATCTCATCACTAACACCAAATGAGGAGACTGCACACTGTGCGCTTGATGTCAGTGCTGATGCTGGTGACAGGACACAAACAAGTGCATGACAGCTCCAGGTATGCTTTTAGCAACATTATAACATTTATTACTTGTAGCATGTTCTTCTGTATCTATTCATAAGTCATAGTTATGCAAGTGAGTTGCTCAACAGACATGGGTGTGAGTGGATGGCTCAGGCAAGTTTCAAGTTAGAGCTATTTTTTACAGGGCATATAGGTGATTGTGTATTTACTGTTCCTGTGTTATTCCCACTGTGATGATTAATTGCTGTCCTTTCATTGCTTCATTTCTTCCAGGCCCATTCTCCCTGCAAACTGTTGAGACATCTGCACGTAGTAAGCCAATCTTTTGTTTTTGTTCTTACTAAGCATTATTATTTATTTATCATTTGTGCTGTGAGGTGACAACGCTACCACTGCACCACTGCGCCATCGATTATTATTTAGATATATATTAGCTGTATGTGTGAGAAGCTTGTAATGTGTGTCTGTATTGCAGCAGCATTTGCAATTTTGTTAACATCATTACATTTTGTTCAGATATTTTGGGTTGATATTTATGGAAGTAGTAATTTCAGTTGTGTAGTATGGTTATAGTGGTTTCAGTGCCTGTTGACTCTGTCCATAAGCAAAGTGCAGGCGATGTGCCATGCAGAAGGGTTGGTAGAGGTGCTCAGAGGAGGTCTGTTGTCCACCCTCCACCTGATGCTGGTGTTTCATTATGTGCCACTCAGCATATGTTTAGGGCCATCATGGAGGCATGTTCCACTAGAGCCTCTCAGGACATGCGTAGGGTTCTAGATATGGCACAAGCTGATGCCTATGAGTGCCTCCATCATGTATTCAGTTCCATGGATCGGATGAATGCCATGATGGAATGGGGAGTGTCTGTGATGGAATGTCTACTGATAGAGGGACACCATCCATGTGGCCAAAGGGCTGCAACATCATCTGGTGTTAGCTTATGTGGCCATGCCTGATTCTGCTCCTGTAGTGGGACAACTTCCACTGCTCCATCAGCAGTTGAGGTGTCCACACTCAGATGTGGTAGGCCACCGTGTCGTGGACCTGGGCGTAGTCATGAGGAGAGATCCTCCAACAGACATGGCTTACATTCAGATAGCACCACCACATCTGACCATGTGCATGGTCATGTCAGTGCAAATCCTGTCAGAGCCAGTTCTAGCAGTTGGGAGCAATGATGATGAACTGAAACCTCTGCTATGGATGGCTCACATTTGACAGATATGCAAGAATGTAGTGCTAGTGCAAAGCTTGTCTGTGTTCACACAGGCACTCACACACACAATTTCACATCAAGTACCCATATAGAGACCCGCACATACCAGCTGCATAAGGTGTTAATGAGGGTTGCGGGTCAATCTGTCTCAGTGGCCATTTGGTATTATCGACCTTTCTGCCTGCCTGTGTTTCTTACTCAAGCACACTCAGTACTTTGGTGTCAGGCTTGGTCTCCTGTCCCTCCAGCCCCACCCTGTGCAAGTGATGATAACTGTGCCATCACCTTGTTCTGTCTTTTTGATTCAGAATTACATATGTATATTGTCTGATGCACAGAGTAGACAGCTAAATGTGTGCTTAGGCTACATATTGGTGATGTTATTTAGATTTTTTATTTATTTATTACAGCATTTTAGCATTGTGATTCCTACCTTGAAATCCTTGATATGGCAGTCATACTTATTGCTTCACTTGTGAGAATGTAGGGATAAGTAGAGTTTGGACTGATTTTTTCCTGGATATTTTAGATATATGAGTCATGTTAGCTGATAAACTGCAGAAATATATATTACATAAGTCAGTCCTGTCACATATTGATGTTATTTCTGGACAACTTACACATATTCTACTTATGTACATTTTCAGGTAACAGTATGCAGGTATCTGCCATTCATTCATGTTCTTACACATTTTTTTTCTTTTGCAGGTTCACCATTCACCTTGATGGTCCTGCAGTTACAACAGTTGTGACTCCGGACTGACTCTGTCTGATTCTAGCAGTACACAGCCATTACATGGGTATGTAAAGTTGTGAGCATTGTCTGGCATCAGTTTTACTGTATGTATGTGCATATGATGAAAGGTGTACCCCTTAGATGGTCAGTATGTGTGTTATCCATTGCCTCTTGGCCAGAGTGAAGGCATATTGTGCACATATGCTTCTATCTACACTCAAAGCTGACAGTTCCCCCTCTGACTCCTCACCTGCATGTGGCTGGGGTGACCATGCCAGTGGTGTTGGAATGTTTGCTCGTAGCCCTTGGTGTTCCTGTTGCAGCTATTTTTGCAGATTGATATTGTGTAGGATAGCTCAGACTGTGATAAGTTTGGCACAAGTACTGAGATCAGACTGTAGAGCACAGCCTGATGTATGTAGCATTGAAACCATGACTTCAGCAGCCCAAACACATGCTCTGTGATATTTCTTGCTTGAGTGTGTGCCTCCTTATAGCATTCCTCCATGGGTGTCTGTGCATGTCTGATGGGTGTCATCACCCATGGTTCAAGTGCATTCCTTGCATCCCCCAATAAATGGCCTTGTGGGATATCACCCCTGAAAAACCTCTGAAAGACCTGTGAATTGTGCCAGATATGGGAGTTGTGGTAACTGCCTGGGTTGCCATCACACATATTCAGGATGGTTCTCTTAGCCTTACACATGACCTGGCAGTTAATGGAATGGATCCCCTTTCTGTTACGATTCCCTGAGTGGTACTTTGATCTCAATGTGCATGCAGTTTATGACATCCAAAACTTCAGGAAGGTGTGCTATGGGGTAGAAATCCTGCATAGTTCCAGTTCAGTTCTGGAAGGTATGGGGAAATATATATAGTCACTGGCATATTGTAGCATAGCATTCAGGAACTGATATAGGATCCTGGATACTGATGCCTGTGACACTGCCAGCATGGCTCCTGTGGGTCTCTTAAATGTTTCTGTAGCTAATATTCTAAGTGCTAGACATACCTTGATCTCCACAGGTATTGGTTCCTCTTGGTTTGCCCTTTCTTTCAGAGACAACAGAGGTTGCAGAGTTCCTGTAGTGCATTTCTATCCACCCTGTAGTGCTGTATTATTTCCACCTTATGCGGACCATGAAAAGTTAAATGGGGTCTAAATATCCTTCTCCTTATTACCAGAGGTCATCAGCAGCTGCAGCAGCATAGACTTGAGCCTGTTGCATAAACACATGCAGAAGAGCAGCAGCAGCCCCTAACGCTCTTTGCCTCTATTGTAGTTTCCATAGCTCTATTCCGGTTGATTTTGGAATACAAGAAAAAAGGCTACACTAAGTGTATATGATTGCTTTACAGCTTTTTGAATAGCTCCTCTATCTTGGATTGGTTGATTAGCATACAGTTCAGCTGCTTTTGCTGTAATTAGCATGCCACGTTGTTTACTGTGTTTGCACGGCCCTACACATTGTGTACAGCCTCTTACTAAATACAGATCAGCGAACTAACATGTACATGTCTCTCTGCAATGTGCACACAGTTTTAACAAGCCATGTAGGGTTTATTGAATCCAACCCAATGGCTTGTGAATTTAACATAGAGAAAAAGTAAACACAGGTTCCATTTGAAAGCTGTATCGGTCCCTTCTTGTGTATCATGCCTGTAATTAGAGCAAACTACTATTTTTGTCTTCATAGATGAATATAGTGAAAACCTAAGAAAGTTATAACTGACTGTAATCTGATCAAGAAAGTGCAATAGTGCAGATGCACAAAACATTTTATAAAGGATCATATTTTAGCAAGACTGGAAGAGTCATATATATATATATATATATATATATATATATATATATATATATATATATATATATATATATATATATGAGCAATACAAGTACTAAGAAGAAGCGGAAGGGTAAATAAAGAATCAGACACTAAAATTTAAATGATGTAAGCACTTTCATCCATATTTATTTAAAACAAACTTCTTCAGACAACAAGAGCAAAGTAAAGAAAAGAACACAGTTTAAATAGCCCTCCATTAAATCATATGACCCAAAAGGAAATTGCATCACTGAAACAAATCTTTAGAAACATCACCATCTTGTGGTTCAAATACTGAACCACAACTAAATAAACCATTCATAAAAGGACCTGGCTACCATGTAATATGATAAAACAGAAAACACATTAAACTGAAATACAACCATAAAAATAATCACATATAAACACTTAAAACCAAAATTATTACTGTTGACAAGTTACCACTTGTGCTAAGGGTACAGAGTTAATCACTTTTCCCCATTTATAACCTTTTTTTACCAAGTTAGGGTAATATTTAATGAGCGTCCCTTGTGTCAGGTGTTACCTCCACATCTTACATCTTTCATGCTGTAAAACCTGATTTATTAATTTTTTAAGTGAGCTAGGATACTATTTTATATTCCTCTAGTGTTCCCCTATGCATCTTTCATGTTACAAGACTGTTGTTCTAGTAACATCTTAATTGTATTTACGCAACAACTTATACAGTATCCCTTGTGTCTAGTGTTTCTCCACCCTATATGTCTTTCAAAACTGTTGTCCTGTTAGCTTTTTAATTGCCTCTAGGCTACTATTTATAGAGTATCCCTGATGTCTCCCCTGCCCCATACTTCTTTTGTGCAGCATAATTGTTGTTCTGTAAACTTTTTAAGTATGTTTAGAGTAATAAATACATTTCCTAGTGTCTAGTGTTCTCCATCCTAATATTGTAGGATTTACTCATTAGTCTTGGGGGTGTTTAAAGACATGACAGCCCCCCACTAACAAGTACACATGCACACCTACCCCATACAATCCTACCCTTCCTATTCCCTAACTAACCCCACTAATGTGATTAAAAAGGGAAAAAAGTTTTACACACACACACACACACACACACACACACACACACACACACACACACACACACACACACACACACACACACACACGCACACACACACACACACACACACACACGCGCTCTCTCACAGGAGACCACTCATCCCTATTCATACAATCACACATTCAGCCAAACACATACAGACACATGCACCCCCATTACCACTACCTGTCTGCTAATCTCCCCAGCAATTGTCTATAACATGATCTCACCTGTTGACGGTAATGGGAGAATTTGAACATTTGACTTAGTTAATTAACTTGATCAGATGCAGTAACTTACGAAGCCGAGTGATTATCACTGGGCTGTGTAAATGCCTTAGAGTAAGTATTCCCAGGGGAAGTGCAGATGGCTAATTAGCATAGGCTGTTCTGCTGAAATTTCTCATTAGCATATAGGCTGGGCCATGGAGACAGCCTATTGTGGTGATCCTATAGATTATGTAGGATTGCATGGTGGGCTTGCCTCTGAATCAGCAAGAACCACTGCCAGCAGTTGCAGCCCATGTTAGGGCTCACTACTGGTGGTGTCCATTTCTGAATCCAGCCCAATGTTTTGTCATGGTTGTTGAGCATTATACTCTTTGCATTTGTTTTACATCCATGCAATGACCTCAGATGTATTTATAGATCAGTGCCTGTTAGATTATTGTTGAATGATAACATTATTTTGGTGTAGCTTACTTTTTAGGCTGATTGGTGCTTTGTACTATGTTTTGCTTTGATCATCTCCCTGATGATTTTTTTTTAAGAACGACTTGTTTTCAAGGTAACTTGCATTTGTAATCGATGTAAGCTTTTTCTTCAAAACATTATTCCTCTTGTACATCATTTCTGGAACATTCTTTGTTAAGCTTCCAATACAACAGATTTTGTCCATCTGGACTCCTAGGTCAACTATATCTAAATAATTACAACTGTACAAAGTATGATAAAATAACTGGCAGTCCAGCAAAGAATATGTGAGTGCATGGAATATTTACAGAAGCACAGTCAGCAGGAAAAAGGCAATGCCTTCTGCTGAAATAACAGGAAATGAGACTGTATCAGTACTAATATGCACAGTTCTGGCACTTCTGTCTCCTTCAATATTTATACAGGTAAATAGCAACAAAGAATGTGAGGACACATGGCATGGAATCAAAGACAGGACATAAGCTCTATAATTATGTTGCAGTAAATGTAAAAACAATGAAAACCGTAATTTAAATTCAGCCTTCAATAAGCAAAGAGTTGGCTTCAAATAACTGCTCTCAATTCTTGTGTTATATTTTTTCTGGAATTGTTGCTTGAAATTAAATTTGATGCAGGAATTGAATATCATGTTTTAGAGTGCAGTAACATATTCTGATAATCTGAAAATAGTAAAGCAATGTATTCTGTAAGGTTCAGTAAATGGGTATCATTATGTATTAGAGAACTAATGTTAAAAGTGAATAAAATATTGCCCCATGATTTTACCATAGCTCACTTAATTTTTTTATGCAACATTTTAACTCCCTTCTTATGAAAATATCAGATATGTTTGCATATACCTCAAACAAAGTGCGATAAGGGTCACAAGCATCATTTGGGCAGGTGCCAGAGTTCAGCTGGCAATCTATACTACTGAGGAGGAAGGAGCAACAGGTCAAAAATGGCAGAGAAAGGAGTCAAGGAAGGGATGTAATTAGTCAAATAGGTTCTTTGTGTGGGAAGGGGTGCCAGAATGAGATAATGCACTGGACTGACTCCAATAAGAAGGTAATGGAGAGATGCTATGGAATGGCAGTGCAGGCCTAGGTTCCCACTCAGGACATGGATGCAGTGGAACTCCTGGGAAAGGATCTATATGGAAGACAGACATGGACTGACTCTCCCTAAGTGGCCATGTGGAGTGTCTAGCCTACATATTACTTTCGGTATGTTGGAACACCAGCTGTGCATGTACAAACTATGTACTTTTCTGGGACCACTAGGATCTGTTCTGGGGCCCCTTCTTTCTCCCTGTTAATCAGTAATATAACAGAAGACTTACCTACACTTAATCTCATTCTGTATACTGATGATATTTTGTGTTTGGAAGCAAGTAATTTGTAGATGAACCTACAAGCACAGCTACAGGCAAATGTACTGGACTATGCCATTGAACATTCACTAACAAACTGCTTCTCAACCAAATGAAAACAAATTTAATGCTATTTATTTTTCCCCATAAAGCAGCAAGCTTATCTTCCATTATTTTTAAAGACACTATTGGTCTCTGAATGCAAATACTTAAGTTTAACTCTTGACCAATTTCTCATATTCACTAACCTGTCTAACAATATAACAGATAAAGTATTTTCACAACTCAAGCTCTGTTACAGGTTCTCTCATCTCATTTCAAAAGCAGCCAGGACTACAGTTGCAAACAATGTACTCCTACCCAGACTGCTTAGCTATTTAACTGCCTTCTGTTCAATGCATGAAAGCTAGGATATTGCTCACCTCTAATATCTAAACTGGTATTCAGGGAACAAAACTATTCCATAAAAACAGCCTATATAATTATATTATACTAATCAGACCCACATGGAAAAATAAAACAGGGAGAAAAAGCTTTTACTCAAATAGAACTGTATCCTGGAATCATTTACATATTGAAATTACATTAATGAATACACTGAAAGACTTCAAGAAGGGATTATACAAACATCTTGTTATAAAACCTGGAGGTGCAGCTGGCTTTTCTAGTGCCTGGGGCTGTTCTCTGTTATGGTGCCCTGCCTCTCTAGCTCTTTGTTTGAAAAGCAACAAAAAAGTCTGTCCTGCTCTGTTAGACTGTCTCTCCAAGTCAGATAACACACTCTCTCACTAACTCTGCTCTTCACTGGAAGAACAAAAAGTTAAAAAAAATCTTGATGAGTGGATGCAAAATAGGAAATACACCCCGGGGATCACTTTTGTGTCTCTGCTCGACAGTGGCACAGGAAAATAACTTTCTTAGGTGGCGTAAGCCAGGGAACCTTGTTGGCTTGGCTTATGTAGACCCTTGGGCCGATAGCCTAGTACCTACCTATGAACCTATGAATAATAATAGCAAGAACAATAACAACAACAAATCAACAACTTTCTAAACCAGATAAACACCCCACTTGCCACATTTGTAGCACCCTGCTCCATTTAGACAGCTGTTGCCCATGTACTTATGGTGCCTGTACTAAACACCAGTCACTGAGGGGTAAACTTCCCATACCTCTGTCATCTACTATCTTTGAGGACATGTGTGCATGTAAGAGAACAGGGCAACATAGAATAAATGGCATATGTAGGTTGACAGACATGTGAATGTTATAGTAGCAGAGGCAGGGTCATTAGGACAGCATTAGGTTTATTGGGGTAGGGTAAATTGTAGATGTTCTGCACATAGGGAACATCTGGAGTGAGCCATGTTATACAGAGGTACAGTTGGGCATGTGCAGGGATATAATTAGGTACGTACTGCAAAGGAATCCACTCCAAGCTATACTATTTGTGAGTGCTAAAACAGTAATGTTTTACGTATTGCTTCCATGCATAGTATCCTACAAAACAATCACCGAATATTCTGCTTTGCATAGTTCCCTTTTTCGGTATGGTGTGATTTCCTGTTATATTTTTTATATGTAGGTACTGCATGTGGGACATAGACAGAAGCATAATGGCAAGTGTTGGACAATGCAAGAAGACAGGATGTGATGGTAAATGTAATTTGTGGCTGTTCCTCACAGCTGTATCTGAGGAAAGGGAATTGGCATGTGGGATGGAGAAGGGCCAGTCCACAAGCGTAAGCAGATGTCTTCTGCAGAGCAACATTTTCAGGGTTTGTACTGATCCCTTTTTATGTTTACCATTCCCTAGTATCATGCACATGTACATAGATATCATACTTTATATATTGTATTTGATGTATTTGCATTTGTTTATAAGGTTATTACACTGGTAAAGGCTGATCATTTTTAGGTACAGCCTAGGGTTTTCACAATTAATAGGCAGCAGAAAAGCAACAATAAAATATAAACAATACAGAAGTCATACTAATATATATATATATATATATATATATATATATATATATATATATATATATATATATATATATATATATATATATATATATATATATTTATATGGATGTAGATATAAAAGTTGTACAGCATAAACATTATGGCTCATAAAGGATAAACCATAAACAGCGTAGGTTTTACTAATTGATTTGCAAGAAAGTAATTTGAAATGATTTTGAGAACAATGTAGAAGATGTAGTACTGGCTGGATTGCAGATAGATTGTGATGAGATTGGATCAGAGCTGTATATCCATATGGCCTGTTTGGAGGCAGGAGCACTTGGCTGAAGACAAAGGTGAGTCATAAGATAATTTCTGAATTATTGAGATTGGAGTTTTCTTTGAATTAGAGGTGTGGGACTTCCAGAACGAGGGCATGATTATGAAGATGACATGTCTGGTAGATTAGAGGGGGAATCGTGGAGGGAAAAGAGATGGCACTCTGTGATTGGTGACTTAATGGTATGTGGAGGTTTTTTATCAAGTTTGGCTGACAGGAAGGAAAACATTATCAGGTGAAGTAATTTAAAAAGTTGAACCCCAAGAAGTAGATTGACTCTTTTGTTAAAGGGAAGCCATTTTGCTTTTACAAGATTGAGGCAATACTGTTGTTTAGGACTGGCATTAGTGATAAAAATACAAATAGCATTAAAGTTGATTTGGAGGGTAGTGGCATTGTGTTTGGATGCTGAAACAAAAATAGGAAGGCCATACTCTAGATGGGATTGAAGGACTCCTATACTAACTGTTATGCAGGTAGTTGTGGAGAAAGAGATAGATAATTTGTCCGAGAAAAGTAGAGAAGCTATTTTTACAATGTTGTGTTTTTCAATTTAGTGTTGAAAGTTCAATGATTGGTCAAGCCAGAGGCTTAAATACCTGAAAATGTTTGTGGTTTCAATAATGGTGAAGCTTAAGTCATAAATGTAAAAGTTCCTTGGTCAATTACATAGACCATGTGATGTGCTAAAAAGCTTTGTTTTGCTTTTAGAGCAGTTTAAAAGCAGATTGTGCTGGATTAGCCGATTATGACATTAGTGCAGATCTAACAGGAGTTGTTACAGCACTATAGACTATGGTGGATTGGATTTGTACATGACTGTGTCATTTGCATAAAGGGAACGAGGGACCTTGTAGAAGGTCAAAGGGTTATTTGTTAATGAAAATAGACAAGTGTAAGAAGGAAATAATGGATCCATGAGGGACCCTGTATAGAAGTTGAACAGTTTCAGGAAGGGTGCTTCCAAGTCTCATTTTGAAGTGCCTTTTTCAGAAGTTTTTAAATTATAGTAAGCAGTCTGTGCTAATTCCAATTTTTGTGAGTGCACTCATGGTGGTCAGTTAGATCAAATTCTTTAGAAAGATCGATAACAAGAACACCAGTAATATTACTTTTGTCAGTGCTTAGAAGGATGGCATCTGCCAGAGTCCAAAGGGTCATTATGTTGTTGCTATCATGCCAGAAGCTGTGCTGTTTATGGGAGAGGAGGTGGCAACTGTGAATGTATTCAGATAGTTGATTGTCAATGAGTTTTTCTAGTATTTTTCTTAGAGTGCGGAGGATGGACTGGAACTGGGAAATGTGCGAAGGGTTACACTCTTTAGGCAGTAGTTTAATGTTGGCAGTCTTCCATATAAGTGGCATTATGTTTTTGGTGATACAAACGTGCTAGATATGAGAGAGAAGGTACACTAGCTGCTCTCTGCAGTGGTAAATAAATCAGGGGATGAGTAGGCCAGAAGGGAATCTGTTAGGATGATGTTAACAAGACAGTTTATGTGCTTATGACTTATATGTATCAAGGAGAATGGGAATATGAAAGAGGAGGATGATATAATTGGTGGAGAGGAAGGGGGAGTTGGTGGTGAAAGGTTGTTAAATTCATATAGAAAATCTTTGAAGTTAGCTTGCCTTACCATTTCTACAGTATTAGAGGAGATTGTATTTTCTGGAATTTTACTTCGCATAATTAAGTGAACTGCTTTCAGGGATTACTTTATAAAATGTATGATATTGGGTTGCTTTAATTTGTGTAAAAAAGATTTGTGTTGTAAGGTGGATTGTTTTGACAACTTTCTGAGGGTAGTGAAGTGGGAGTGATTATTGATAAGGGGATATACCTTCCACTTCTGCCATGCTTCATCCTTCAGTTTTAACAATGATGTTAGATCTTTGGTTATCCAGTTTGTTTTGTGATGTCTAAGTGGGCATTTTATTTCGAGGAAGAAATAGTCTTGTAGGTCAAGGAGGGTTGATATTAGGATGTTTGCAACTTGGATGGGGTCTTCTTTGGGAACAAAGGACTAGGAGAATGAGGGAAGAAACATTTTTTTTGCTTAGCTAGGCTATGTTGGTAATTGATTGTGGTCTGAAGATTTGAGAATTGGTGAGATTTTTATAGACCGGTTTGTGATGGAGAAAGTGATTGGGCATTGATTGCTGAGAGATGGGTGGAGGACATTGATGTTTGAGACTAGAAAGGGTATGTCTGTGATAATGAGGTTGAGTGTGGAGTGTTTAGAAGTTTTGAAATTGTGTCTTTTGTATTGTGAGATTAATTAATTGAGGCTGTGGCCTACTGGGAAATTAGAAATGTCAGTAGAGAGAGTTCTGAGAAAGTGACTATTGATTTCACCTAGAGTGATAGTGTCATTGTATTTGGGCATGAAGCTAATGTGAAGGCGGGTTCAGTAGATAGGAGCTGGGATATGCAAAGGACAGAAAAGGGTTATTTTACTTGGTGAGGGAAACTGCAGAAGAATCCAGTTTGGGTTTAAGTGGAAAGTAGCATTGGCTTGTGCAAGGACAGGAGGGATAAGGTTCTTATAGAGATTAATTATTTTTTTGGCTCCAGCAGTTTTTCCAGGCCTAGCATCAAAGAGGATTTTGTCAAAGGGAAGGAGATGATGAATGCTTGGATCAGTGTTTTTTATCCAGGATTTGGTGATTGATAGGACTTTAGATTGCATTAAAGGATGAAAGCATTAATGTGGGCTAATTTGTTTTTGAAACTGTGTGCATTAAGAAGGGAAGATTTTGGAAAGAAAGTTAGCTATAAGAACAACAGGGGTTTGGGGTTCTTTGTTTCCTATTGTAGAAGCACGGCAATGACTGAAACCTCTAAAGAAAGAAATGTATTGATGAGGGTAAAAATGTGATGTGAGTGGTCTTTGATAAAATAGTATAATATTGTGCAAGGAGGAGATTGGGGGGGATCAGAATGTCCTGTCAAGTGGTGTGGTTTAGGAGTGAAGTAAAAGGTGGGAGAAGAAGGTTGTGGGAAGTGAGGAGGTGTTATTGTTTGGTCTGAGTTATGTACTGCTTGATGTGAAGTTGTAGACAACTGGGGAGAAGTAGCAAGAAACAGAAAAGAAAGATGGAGTGAAGGAAAAAGAGGAGAGATGAATGACTTATGTATGGCTGCATGTTTAGGGGGAGGGTAGTAGTGGAATGGAAGTGGAAGGAGAAAGGATGTAATAAACTGGATGATGGCGGAGGAATGAGAGGAGCAAAGCAAGCTAAAGCCCAAGCATAAACATGAATAAATCAGTGCATGCATACACACTTAGCAACTATCCCTCAGGGAGTGCAGGTAAGCATAACCACAAACAATAAAGTCAAAATGAGATTTTACTTTAAATCTTCTCACAGTAGATTATTTTTGACAAGATTTCAGTGAAGTTACAACAGTTTCATTCTAGATGAATAATCTTGTACTGAGCAGACTGTTCCAAACCAGATATTTGCAAAAGAGGGCTCTTAATGGTATAAAATATGTGTAAACAGAGTGGCGTTATTGTTATATATTACAAACCATGAACTCAGCACATATATTAATGAAACAGAGGTATTAACATTTCTGATTCAAAACAAAGTGCTGAGGCATAAATAAATTAAACACAGCTTCTTGCTTTCTGAGAGTTTGTTGCAATCCAGGAGTTACAACAGATTTTCTGATATCTTTAAGTATTGAGGGAAGGGGTAGTGTCAACAGCCAGTAAAGCATAAAGCACTTTCAACAAAGCAAAACAGAGTGCTACCTCCTCAGTAACCACAATGCCTGCAGTGATAGGTCCATGTTAAGGGGGTGGCCAATTATGGAAAAGGATATTACTGTAATATTGCCTAGTGCAGCTTGGATGGAGAGTACATGACTATTGTGTGTCTGTGGGCTACTTTCTGATGCTAAGGTTGTAAATGAACTGGTGAGTGAGTGCAACAGCATAGAGCTGTAAGTGTCTGTTGTAGCGTGCACATTAATCTAAAACTAACAATCTGGGTGTTACAGGAAGCACTTAACAGTCAGATATTCACATGCTCTTACCACATAAAAAAACCCAGAAAACAGTAAGCCAGCTAGTGGCGCAAAATTAATAAGCATTTAAAAATCAGTACAAATGGTAGCAGCTGGAGAAATAAAGATTTACCTAATGCTTTTGACCCACTTTTTGGAAGGACTTCATCAGAATAAAAGCTTCTTGTGGATCCATATATCCAGTTTAGGTAGTTCATTTCTTAAAGCAATCAGAAAATGAAGTTTTTGCTAATTAAAGCTCTCAGTTGTTGGTGTTGTGCTTGGTACTTTGCTCAACATTTTTTTGGTGTTCATTAAACATTATGTATAATTGCTTGTATGTTGTGTGTGCTGTAGGTGGCAGCTGTTGTACTGTGGCATTGTGCTGTTTTGTGGGCAAGTCAAAAGGCCTGTGTCCCTTGGCCACAGTGTGCACCATTGTATGTTTCCACATCACTGAGGATAGGTGTATTACTGTAGCAGTGTTATTTTTCAGTGCATCTAACAACATCAGTGTACTTGTCTCTGCTCCTTTGTACGTAACTGTGGTAATATATATTGTTCTCCAACAACATGGGAACCTGACTGCTTGTTGGCTATTTACACATGCACATGGTGGTATAAGTTTGTGCTTCTACTTGCATACACATGTGTTTTGAGATATATTGTTGCATTGTCATTTGCATCTCCCTCACACTACATGTCTTATGTGATAGCTTGTGCACCCTTTTGTCTTTCAGTACAGAGTGTGCCGAGAGTGCTGCCAGCTGCTGCTAGAGATAGACATATTACTGGCACATCTTAGTTACTGGATTTCTATATCCTGTTCTCATTTGACTTGTATCTGCTGTATCTCCCAAAGGTCCTCATCAGTTATGCCATGTTTCCTGATTTTGTTTTCCTTCATATTTACTGAAATCCAGCATGTCATTCTTGTTCATTATTGTTGCAAGGGCTCTGCTGTGAACATCTGTAGGGCTGATTATCTCCATTCTGTACTTCATGACTACACTGCACCATCTATCACACTCAGGTAGGATTTCATGTCATTATACCATTGACAAAAACATTGTGATCAATAATAGCAATACCAAAATAAACAAATAAATATGAGTAACATCAAAGTTTAGAAATGTTAAATAAAACAACAATTTTGCATGTGGCAAACCCTCCAACACTCTTCAGTTTCATATAACTCTCAGTTTGATAACATTTTGGGGTGCTTACCCTTGGGATAAGGAGGACCATTCTTTACAGTTGGGATTCTGTTACCTTGCAGTTATTACAGAAGTGAGCTTCAGTGCTAGTATACATCAAACATTTTGCTGTTATGTAAAGGTATACTTATTGGACTGATGCAATACCTACCTAAACCCTGATATAAATTAATACCTTTGCAGATTAATCTGATCCTGCCACAGCCATGTTATAAAACATGTGTAGCTTGGCTGCAGCATCCAAGTCATAAAAAAAAACGTGTGGGGGTGCATGTGTGCCTGTGCATGCGTGTGTGTGTGTGTGTGTGTGTGTGTGTGTGTGTGTGTGTGTGTGTGTGTGTGTGTGTGTGTGTGTGTGTGTGTGTGTGTGTGTGTGTGTGTTTGTGCGTGTGTGACTATGAGTAAGCCATTTAACCAGACATTGCTCACAGGTTGCCAACAAAAAGGGACTGCATGTCCAGTGGGCCTACCTGATTAGCAAATGGATATTATTAATATTATATGTGTGTTTCTAAAGAAATTAACCCTCTCTTCCATGTTTATACTTTACAAATATTTCTATTTCTACTCATACACTGTATTACCCTGCTTTTTTTCACCTTTTTATTTGTCTTCCTCAACGCCACTCCAATATTATCCTACTCTTGTTTCTCTAGGTATGAATTATTTTATTTCCTGATAGCATGTGTCCTGTAGTCTGTGACATTTTCAGCTTGAATTGTCCCATGAATGTAATTAGCTGAATGGTACACTAAATTTGTCATCTTATCATTGGTACAGGAGCCTGCATTTTCACACTATTAACACTGTTCTGGTTTTCTGATAGCAGGGCTCTTCTTGTCATTGTTTTTTCACTATCTGTCCATCTAGTACCCTTTGATTCATTTGTACCACTTGTTGTGGGTGGCTATGTATTGCTAAATGTCACCAAGCTGGGGGATCAGTAGTCTTGGTAACATGTTCTTTTAGGGGCTTCAATATAGATCAGCTTGGGAGGAGATGGTAGACAGTCCTAACTACTTTCCCAGGGGTGGCTTGCACCTATCTCTATAAAGCTTTTATATATTGGCTAAAACCTTGTCCACCACTACAGTGCCTTTTATAGCCAATGTCAGTCTTTAAAAGCTTTGGACTTAACAAAACAAAATCCAAATAACATAAATGTATTCCTGCTCAAAGCAAGGAACCTCAACAAAAAACTTCAGTATCTACAGGCACTGTTCACTATGGATTGCATTGATATATGCATCATCACAGGGACCTGGTTCAAGGCCACTGACAGCACCCCATCGGCGCAGAGTTTCAATACCTACCACATGTTCAGGCCAACCGTACTAGCTGATGGCACTAAAGGCATCAGTGTCTCTATATTACTAAAACAAAATATCAGCTTCAGGCCTGTTAGACAACATAATGACTTGGAAATCCTTCAAGTCCAGCTTATCATTAACAAAACCCTTAGCTATCGTTAGGATTCCCTCTATGTACCCCTTAGCCCATACCTCATACTTGACTAGTATGAAGTCCCTGTGCATTAGACCAAACATCAATCTCTTAGGAAACTTCAATTACCCCAACATCAACTGTGAGACATATACATCCCATAGCATGTATGACTGGACATTTCTGGATTTCATAAATACAAACAATCTGGACCAATTAGTCAGCACCCCAACTAGGGGAGACAAAATCCTGGACATAGTCCTCACCAGTATGGGAAACGCTCTACTTCACCATTTGTAATTTATTTAAGTTCTTCCCTTGTCAAAGTGTATCATATGTTAGTCACAATCACCATAAGACTAAAGCTAGAAGAATCTTCAAATACCTTAGTGTTCAGAGATTATGTGAAGGCTGATCTCTGGAAACTGAACGATGACTTTGCCAAATTCAACATCCCCGTCCACCCTGATGACCCTGCTGTGAATCTTTTACCAGCAAATTATATGCCCATCTTAATAGCTACTCAGATGGATTTTCCCTCTCTGAAAAAATACATTGCCACATTTAAAAAATAACCTGCTATGGTAGAACCTGAATATAAACAGACTCTACAATAACATAATAATAATGATAACAATAATAATAATAATAATAATAATAATAATAATAATAATAATAATAATAATAATAATAACAACAATTTTTTTCATAAATAGTAAAAAACTATCAAGGCATCAAAAATGATCTTGTTAAGCTTAACAGGGAACACTGGTCACTGATCAAATAAACCAAAGCCAGATATGAAATCAGAATAGCCACTCAGGTAAAAGGGCAACAACAAAGTCTTTTTAACTATGAATGGAACCCCTGAAGCAAATCCCAACATTGAACAGAGGAAATAGTAAATAATATCACATACTCAGACCTTGTGGACACAGCTAGTCTACTATTGAAAACATTTGGGCTCCAACATAACTTCCTGTCCCCCTCCATTCCCATATAACATATCCACATCTACACCCCCAGTGAATTTCCTATGGCCATGTACTCAGAGTGCTTTCAAAGGCCAAGAACACTGCTTCAGTGGGTCCAGATAACATAGCAGGCCACCTACTGTCCAGTCTAAAACAGGACCTGTTAAATGGGGATGGGAACTCCTTCATATCCAACTTAATGGAGTTGGCATAACAGTTGAGGTCTTTACTTCACAGATGCATGGTACAGGGTTTTCTACTGACTTTTAGTTATTGGCTCTGCTTGTATAGCCTGCTGACTGATAGAGTAATATCAACATCAGGGGAAATTCAATATCAGTCTCCAAACAGGAACTGTGCCAGAGTAATGGAGGACAGCAACAGTCATCTTCCTGTACAAAGTTAGTACCTAGGTAATTATAGACCCAGATGTCTGACCAGCTTCATTTGTAATGTTATGGAGAAGATCATTATGGAATTAACAAATAAGGACACAAGTAATCTGAAAAACTCTTGACCCAAGTCAGATTGGTTTTGTCAAGGGCAGATCCTGTTTGCTTAATCTGGTTGACTTCTTTGACAAGGTTACTGATACAATGAATGAGGAAACATCAGTACACACTGCACAGTTAGACCTCACAAACATACTCAACAACATCCCACTCTCAGATATTGCTGATAAATCTTTCCATCTAAATGGTATTACCTATGTGATTCATTGGATAACAAATTGGCTCAAAAATAGAATACAGGAAATTAGGGTAGGTGACCTTACCTCCTAAAAAAGACCAGTCACTAATGGTATATCCAAGGTTTCTATGGTTCAGTCCTTGGGTCACACCTCTTTGGCATTTGCTTCTTGGAGGCCAAAGCTAATATTAAGGGTTTGTGGTTAACCAAGTTTGCAGATGACTGTAAACTTTGTGTCATTAAAATTCCAGAAGACACCAAGATTCTCCAAGAGGGCCTTTCCCAAACAAATAGTTGGCACCACAACCACAGACTAAAACTAAATGCTGAAAATGTGTAATAGTCTGCTTTGGAAAGCATGACATCCCCTGTAGCTATCATTACAACACATCCCTGACAACTGAGTCTGTATTTCAGGACTTCAGAACCTATGGGGACAACAAACTGCCACTGATCACCATGTATCCATTATTGTAAGAAAGTCATTTTTCACTTCACAGTTTATTAGTAATGGTATGCCATATTGTTCCAGGGGTGTGATCATTCCACTGTCTGTATTCAGCACTTATTAGGCTAAGTATAATGTCCCCCTTCAGCATGAAACCTTTCAAACTCTTAACACAATTTGAACGACCATAATGCTTTCTCACCAAGAAAATCAAGGCTCTAAATCATAAAACCTACACCAACTGTCTCAAAGTCTTGTAATTATTCCTAGCATCATACCGGCTACTGCCAAATCATCTCTGCCTTGACAACAGAGCTTCCTTTATTCTCCTTGATCTACTGCACATCTGCAAGCTTAATAGTGGAGTGAATAGCTGTCCATGACATCATAATCTCTTCTGAAACATAAATAGAACATGTTGGAGGGAAAGATATATATCACAAAGAATTCCACTTCTTTGGAATTGTCTTCCTCTCCACAAAGTACTTTCCTTATTCTGTTTAAATGTAATCTGAATCAATAGACTGAACCCCCTAAATTCACCCATGGTTTATCATCTTTGCCCCTTATGGATAAGGGTAACATGTAAATGTTCTGATCAGCTCTGAGTTATTCATAGTGAAATCTCAAGGGTTTAAAATGTCATGGAAATGCAGAACTCAATTTATAAAGATCCTCAAGGATCAATAGCCTACGTATTTATGAACCTATGAGAGGGATGGCCAATTGCAGTATGTATTACCAGCCTGTCTTAGGAATGAAACCTCCTGGGGAAAATGGCCATTTCTGCTTCCAGAAGATATAAAGAGTGCCAGTATTGTAACATCAATTTTAAGACAGGACCTGTAGATCATTGCCTGGCACCTGACCTTGCTTACCTATGTCAGTCTGTCATACATTTTAACTTATTGCAGAAAGCCAGCCTTGCACTAGTAATAGACTAGACTAGGTGAGAATATCCATCTGTGAAATAAAGCTGCTGCATTCCATCAGGTTACTCTTACTCTATGAGTTAGGCAAAGGAATATTAGCAATAGTGTTACCATTTGTTTTCATTACACATTTGATATGTATTAGATACAAAGCAGGGACAAAGCTATTTTGAATATATCTTTGTGGCTAGATCAAACTGCAAAAACCTCTTTGTTTAGCATCCACCAAGTTATTTGAGGATGTTTCATCAGGAAGTTATCAAATTAGGCTGAAGAACTATAAAATTAGCCAAACTACCTTACTTTAAGTGACTAACCACATGGGTCAAGAACAATATCATCACGCTTACAATGGAGCTTGTTAAAATTAGGAAAGCTCTTGCTTAGATTCAAATGACTTAAGACCCATTAGTAGTTTTCATTTTGCAGCATAGGGAGGAATTTCCATCCACCAGAGTTCAGCAGTGTATTCTGCCCAGTTTAGCAAGGTTGTGCTTATGGATGCAGTGCACATCTGAGACATGCATAGTCAGTATGCCTCTGGTATCCATCAGGTCCCAGACGACAGTGTCTGTAAATTTCTTACTGTACAGTTAGAACAACTATGCAGGGATGCCTCAATAGGTAGTGCCTAGCTGTGCAATAATGAGCATAACTAGAGCCTGCAATGATGGAAACAGCACTGTCTGTTCAAATAAACTGCTGCAATTGGCTATTAGCTGTACACTAGCTTCACTGAAGTTATGTGACATGACCATGTTTGAATCACCATGTAATGTAGCTCTTCTTTAACAGCAATGTCGTCCATGATAAGTAGAGGCTTAATTTGCTTAGCAATTGCCCAAAGACTGCTGCTGTTGTATATGCCTCAGAAAAAAATGAGACATTTTACACATCACACTAGGACTGCATACTATGCAGGCCCAGACAAGGGGACCTTGCAGATTACACAGTCACTTTTGCCTGCCTTAGTATAAGGACATCTGTACATGTACAGGTGGAGCCAGACTTTTGGTCTGATCAATGTGTATTTTTTTTTTTTTTTTTGGGCATCGTCTGATTAGGCTCAAGCCAAGCTGATCCAAATCAGGGATTTAATAAAGATCACCTGCCAAAATGACATTCTGCTTTATGATTCTAATTTTGTTGAAGGAAATTTCAAGCTATATAATGACAGAACAGTGCAAACATATCATCCATCTGTTTTTGCCATAACAGCTTATTCAGGGTTTCAAAATAGTTTATACCTTCATTTCCCTTTTATTGCAAATATTACTGTGACATCATAATAACAATTTATCATCAAACTGAATGCTTAAAAAATAAATAATACTTCTAATGCGTATTCATCCACATTCATCAATGAAGTATAATTAAATGTCCTTTCTGACAGGGAAACATTTTCCTCATATATTAGACAATACTCTTTTTTTTTTGAAAATAATTTTTCACTTAATAAATAACTCTTAAATGCTCAGTGCATTCATTACTACAATCTCCTTTTCTTATACATCAAAAGTCAACATATTTATTACTCCACAATGTTCACTGGACACAACATGTGGACAAGAAAAGGTTTTCTTAGTAAAAAAAATGTAGCACAATTATTAACAATAACATTTACTGTTAAGTGAGTGATATCCAGTAACATCTCATAACAACTAAATATAACAGAGATTTTATGACTAACTGTGCCACTGGGCACTGGAATATGCTTATCTTGCTATGAAATTGTGGGAAAATACATATATTGACAATGGAAATAAAAATAAATTTATGGTGTACATATTTAGCATATTGATGATATGGAAAGATAACTACAGGATAAATATTTCTGGAACGTGTTAATGGATGTTACAATGGTATGAATTTTGAGTGAAACATTAATCCTAAAGTTAAGACATATCTTAACTTCCTTATAATTACTCACAAAGAATGTCATTGCATTTAGATTTACATAGAAATACAGTGGATAGAACTATGATAGCATGTTAAGTTGTCACCCAGAACATATAAGGAAATGACAGTGTGTGTACAGTTTTAGAGAAAGTGGTCTCAAGAAAAAAACGGTGTGTAATTGGTTAAATGAGATTAAGTCCAGACTCAATGAAAGAGTTATCAGACAGATGAACTGGAATGAAATATATTGACGGTGTACATGAAGGCTTGTAGTATATTACTAAAGTTTAAAAGCAAAGGAAAAGGAAAACAAAAAAAGTTATGATAAAGGAACATGAAAAAGAAGGTTTATTTTGAACTGGACTCCTGAAGCATTTGTGGTCAAAGAATGTTCTCAGAAACACCTATATATATTTCATGGACACAAAACCAATGCATGTATCCAGGACCAACAGGGATGGTTACATGTAACCCTTCTTTCTTAGACTTGATTATTTTGCATATTGTGAACTCTTCACTGAGAATAGAATTTTACCACCTTGTTTAAAATATTTTTCTTCTGTTATGAAGAAACCATCACTCAGTTCTAATATTAAGGAAAATGATCAGCCTATCTTTTCTACTAATAAGTTTTTATCAGCACAGTTGTATATCTACTACAACTATGAGATCACCATTGTTAGGATTAGTATCATGTCTTACTGGCCAGAGTTCAATATTTCCTCCTGGTCCTTCTGAATGACTTTTCTCCATTTAATACCATAGACCATGGTATCCTCCTTGACCACCTGAAGGACTTTTCTCCATTTAATACCATAGACCATGGTATCCTCCTTGACCACCTGAAGGACTTTTCTCCATTTAATACCATAGACCATGGTATCCTCCTTGACCACCTGAAGGACTTTTCTCCATTTAATACCATAGACCATGGTATCCTCCATGACCACCTGAAGGACTTTTCTCCATTTAATACCATAGACCATGGTATCCTCCTTGACCACCTGAAGGACTTTTCTCCATTTAATACCATAGACCATGGTATCCTCCTTGACCACCTGAAGGACTTTTCTCCATTTAATACCATAGACCATGGTATCCTCCTTGACCACCTGAAGGACTTTTCTCCATTTAATACCATAGACCATGGTATCCTCCTTGACCACCTGAAGGACTTTTCTCCATTTAATACCATAGACCATGGTATCCTCCTTGACCACCTGAAGGACTTTTCTCCATTTAATACCATAGACCATGGTATCCTCCTTGACCACCTGAAGGACTTTTCTCCATTTAATACCATAGACCATGGTATCCTCCTTGACCACCTGAAGGACTTTTCTCCATTTAATACCATAGACCATGGTGTCCTCCTTGACCACCATTATTCTCATTATCAGCTTTCCACAAGTGTCTTAAAGCCATTTGTTTCTAGTCTCAGGACCTCACTACTCAATAATTTTCAGCAAATTCTTCTTCTAGACTCATCCATTGACTTTTTTTTAATTTATTTATTTTTTTTTTGCTTTTTCATACTACATACTTTTATTAACAGATGTCTTTCTGGGTTGGATTAAAATATCACTGATAGGTGAATAATATCCAGTTACATCTCATCTCTAAGAAAATTTTCTCTTAAATTATTGTAAAAAAAACTGTCTGAAAGACATCCTTAACATGATGATATATCACTATAGCAATAAAAGACTTCATGGAAGACATCTTTAATATGATAAAATGTAGCATTCTAGGACTCAGTCAGAAAAAGTCAAAAACTATGATTCTACATGTGACCATCCATCTTTCCATCTACCCCATTTTACCTCTCCTTCATTATGTATTACGGAGATCAAGGTTGAAAGTTGCACCCCAGCTGAGTGATTTAAATTTGATCCTAGAAAACAACGTGCCACTTAAGTTCAGTTGACTATTATTAAATATAGTTTGCTTTTAGCACTTTTTGAACATTTCCAATATTAAACATCTTCCTTGCTGACTTATCAACAATTATCTATGTACAAATACTACTAAGATAGATTATTGTAATGCACCACATGATTGAAGTAACACCTTCAAAGACTGAATATTTCAAAATATTTATGATGCAATTTATATAGATTTAACTTCAGCATTTGACAAGGTCATACACATAGCACTGATCAATAAATTAGTACAACTAGATATTGCTGTACTCTTGATAAGATGGATAGCTGCATGGCTTACAAATAGGACATGGCAAGTATCATACAGCAACTGGACAGGCAAAATCATTGGTTTCAGTCAGGGGGTCACACAGGGCTCTGTCCTAAGCCCTTACTTATTTAGAGTGTATCTATCAGACCTAACATTTTTATCTGTGGTGTTCTACAGTCTATATGCAGATGACCTGAAATTGGTTAAACTGATTACATGTGTTACAGATAAGGTATGTCTGCAAAATAACTTGACAAAATTGATCATTTGGGCAAAGGCAAATAATATGCTGATAAATACATCAAAAACTAAGCATATGAGATGTGGTAGGCATAAATTGAAAGGTGAATATTTAATACAGCACTCAGTGATTAAAACGGTAGACTCATGTAAGGACCTGGATATATGGGTAGATTCAGCTATGAGTTTTTCTAATCATAGCAACCAATTGGTTAATGATAAATATAGAACAATAAGTTGTATACAAATATTTATAAAGTCTAGGAAATCAAAAATAATGCAGTCATTGTTTGTTAGTTATTTACATTAGACCCAAACTTGAGTTTGGAATAACAATATGGAAACCCTATAAGAAAACAAGCATGAGTAAACTGGAAAGAGTGCAACTGAAATATACCAAGGCTATCCATGGATATGAAAATTTAAGTTATCTGAACTTCTACAGTGTCAGTGTCTCTTACAGATATCTAAGAGGAGATCTTATTCAGGTATATAGGGCATTTAGTGACAACTACCTCTGGGAATGTTTGGGGTTAACAAAAAGTACTAGACATTCATCAGACAACCTATGTAGGAGATTCTATAGGAATGAGAAGTGTACTAATTGGTTCTCTGACAGACTAGCTGATGCATGGAACAGACTACCAAATTACATTAAAGCAAGTACTAGTTTAGATATTTTTAAGAACAGCCTGGATACTTATTATGGGAACTAGTGTTTATGATATATTGGCAAGTTAGAAGGGCATTAATGCGTGTGCTTGAAATATTTGTATGTATGTATGTATGTATTATTTAAAATTCCACAACCAGATCATTGATAGATAGCACTCATTTGATTGTTTTGGTCTCATACATCTGGACTTACGTTGTCTGTCATTTGCAGTGTTTTCATATAAAATATTTATATTAAATGACATATCCTACACAGGTTCATAGGTAGGTACTAGGCTAATTTCCCTAGGGCCTATATAAGCCTAGCCAAAAAGGTACCCTGGCTTTCGCCACCCAAGAAAATTATTTTCTTGTGCCCTTGTCAAGCAGAACCACAGAGGTGATCCCCGGAGTGAATTTCCTATTTCCCATCCAATCATCAAGATTTTTCTTGAAGAGTGCTAATGAGGAGCTTTGATATAGATAGGTAGTTTGTTTCAGAGTATGGGAAGTTTCTGGGACAGGAATATATCCCTCCAGCATGTTCTGTTTATTGTGGTGACAAGGTTTAGGTCCCTAGAGCGTGTAGTTTGGAAGGATTGGGATTTCTTTAAGTGGAGCATGTCCAACAGCTCTGGGTTTGACATAGCTTTGTATGTTAGGCAGAGATCGTCTCTGAGTAGGTGATATACGATGGAGTAAAGCTGGAGTTTTTTGAGACGGTCTGCGTAAGGCATCTGTTTGAGGCCAGTAATCCTCTTTGTGAGGTATTTCTGTGACCTTTCCAGTTGTTGTAGATGTCTTGTGAGGTACATACCAAAAGGGGCATTGTACTCTATAATGGGTCTAATGAGTGACGAGTAGAGGGGAACAATGACCTCTGTTTTCCTGGATGAGAAACCTTTTGTGATGAGGTGTGCCACATAGAAGGATTTCCTGACTACTGTGGTGATGTGATTATCAAAGGAGAGGCTACTGTCCATCTGTGTCCTTAGGTCTCTTATCACACTTTCGGGGTTAAGTAGACTACAACCTATGTGGTAGCACATGGGTACAGAGTTTTTACCAAAGGGGATGACAATGCACTGTTTGGCATTGAGCTTGAGGCCATGGCTTTGACACCAGGCAACAGTTTCTTTCTCCTGTTGTAGAGTTTGTTTATGGCAGGGGACCACCAGATTGGCTTTCTTTTTTTGGAGGATAGTATCTTGGTTCTTTTAGGGATAGCATGATCCATGCACTCGTGTAAGTGCTTATAAAGTGCATTTGTGTAGGATTCAGCAGTCGTACCTCTATTGACAATCTGCATGGGTGTCGTGAAGGTGGCTTTGGAGAAATTTTTATGGTGGTTTCCCTAATGGTGGTGTGGGTGGGATGTGGATGTCTAGGTTGATTAGCTTGTGGCTGGATCTCACCAACGAGGAATTGACCTCTGGTGTGGAACACCAGTCACTCATGTGCCCCTGGTGGGGGTGTGGATAAGTTGATCCAAGGCATTGGAATTTATGAATTCCAGAAAATGTTGAGCAAAAGAGTTAGTACATGAGTAGTTTTCCCAGTTAATGGTGGGGTAGTTGAAATCACCCATTATTAGGGTGTTGGTTTGTACCCTAATATTTTCCAGTGTATTGAGAAATGAGGCTTGGGAATCCTTGGGCATGGTGGGGGATCTGTAGCAAGTTACAATTTGGATTGCGGTCTTGCCCAGAGTTAGTTGCACTTGGATAATCGCGGATGCATTATGATGAGCAACTAGCCTGGAGGTGTGGATATCCTTAATGAATATGGACACGCCTCAGCCTTTAATGTTTCGTTCCAGGTTAGGTGGCCTAAAGGTGTGGTATGAATTATAGCCTGGTAATGTAGGGGTGCTCTCTGAAGCCTTGAACCAGGTCTCTGTCACTGCAGAGATATCGATGTTCTCCATTTTAAGGAGTGCCTCAAGTGAATGCATTTTGAGGTTTAGACTTCTAGCATTGAGTAGCATTACCCTCAAATTTTGCTTGCTTGAACCTGTTACAGTGGTGAATTTGTCATTTGAACCTTGCCTTAAAAAGGCACTATAGGGGTGGCAAGAGCCTTAGCCAGTATCCGGAATCCCAAGGGTGACAGGTGCAGGCCATCTCTGGCAAAGCATCATGGTCTGTCGATCATGTCATCCCAGGCAGACAGATACTGGATCCCCTTAGAATGAGACCAGAAGCTTAGCCAATTGTTGAAGTCAATCATTTTGTCCTTGTACTGTGGTATCATTGGCAGGATACTACTCAGGGCTAGGGTCATACCTGCCTGGGCTACAAGATCGGAGATCTCCTTCGTGTCTCTTTTCATGTAGCCCAGGGAGGTACATCTCAGGTCATTCACACCAACATGGACAATGACATAGTCATATTTGTACTAGTTGTGCAGTGACCTGAGTGTGTGCATTCTGTGGTGGATCATGGCACTCGACAGGCAGCTGACAGTAACTTTCTCCTTGTTTAGCCTGGTGAGTGGAACATCAGTGTGCCTGACTATAGAGTCACCTATGAATAGAGTGTTGGGTACGTTTTGTGCCTTATGGGCTGTGTTTGCGTGGCACACTGAGTTTGTGGGTTATGTGTCATTTGGGTTGTGTTGGGGGGTGGAGGTTCTTTGCGTTTCTGCTTTGGAAGTCTCTGTTGCTTGAGCAGATTTTTATTGATAGCCTCCGCCAATGTAGGTGTGTGCTTTGTGTTACTATGTGTGTGTTTTGGTGGCGTAGGTTTTGATGGACTATGTGATAAGTGTGGTGTGGTGCAAGTGTTTACCTTCTCCTCTTGACTGTCTAGTGCAGTCTTGGGTGAAGAGAGCTTTGCTTCCAGTTTGACTATATAAGTGCATCTCTCACAGGTTGTACTGTTGGGTGGTAGAAGGAGAGGGTTGTCTTTGTACATAAGGCAATTGCTGCATTGCCCCAAGATGCCCAGATTCATTAGGTAGACAGGAGAAAACACTGGAAGTTGACCCTTAGACATGCCTGGATAGGTGCTTATTTATTAAGTACTAAAAACTGTTTTCCTGTAGACAAGTAAGGAAAGTTGAGTGCTGTAGTAATTTGTAACTTATTTAGTGCTTACAATGAGTTCTGAACAAGTGCTGAGCTAAAAGAAACCAGATTTGAATGCTAAAACTAAAAAACTGGCTAGTTCTAAGGGAAAATTTGAAGAGCAGACCTTATGGCACCGTAAATAGTTTAACCCTAGCTAAGAGGCAATGCATAAAGTGTATTTTGTTTTAATATAACAGTAGCAAATGAGCAAACTGATTTAAACAAATTAACCAATTAACCAATAAAAAGCTAGAAACTGAGCCCTCTTCCAGCAGTCTTCGATCAGACAAGTTCTAACTGCACACTCCTGCCTCTAGGGTTCAGGGGAACGTTCTACAAGAAAATATGGTCTGGCTTTGTGCTCAAGTTATACAAACAAAGCTAGATTCAGTGGGTCTTTATTTAGTCTATGCTATAGCAAACAAGGTGCACCAATTTCAGAAAAAACAGTTCAAATAAGCAGGCACAATAAGCCTTTAACCAGAAACTCTCAGTTCAGAAGAGCAGAATCTACCCTCTCCTCCCACAAGAGTGCAGACCACACCTTCGTAATGTAAAATAACTGACCCAAAGCACAAGTGCTTAAACCAGAACTAATATACTTTTCGAACAGCAGACACTAAACCTTCAATCTGCAACTCCCAACTGAGAAGGATGTAAGCTACCTGTCCTGCCACAACAGTGCAGACCACAAACCTTCTTAATGCAAAACAACTGGTCTGAAGCACAAGTGCTTCAACCAAAGGTTTAGAATAACAGTTACAATTTAATCAGGCTACTAACAAGCAGTAATAAATGCAGCAGAATAAATGCAATAAAGTAGGAAGAAACACAAATACAATGAAAGCAGATGAATAAAGTGCCATTTTGTATATAACAATAGAAAACAAGCAAACTGATTTAAACAAATTACCAAATTAACTAGTAAAAAAGTTCAAAACTGAGCCCTGTTCCAGCAGTCTTCAATCAGACATGTTCTAACTGCACACTCCTGCCAATAGGGTGCAGGAAAACCTTCTCCAAAAAGATGGCCTGCATTAGTGCTCAAGTTATACAAACAAGGCTAGATTCAGCATGCCTGAATCTAGTCTATGCTACAGCAAACAAGGTGCACCAATTTCAGAAAGAAACAGTTCAAATAAGCAGGCACAATAATCCTTTAACTAGAAATTCCCAGATTAGAAGGGCATAATCTAGTCTCTCCTCTCACAAGAGTGCAGACCACAAGCCTTCTTAATGTAAAATAACTGGCCTGAAGCCCAAGTGCTTAAACCAGAACTAATACACTTTTAGAATAACAGACACTGAGCCTTCAATCAGCAATTCCCACCTTAGAAGGATGTAAGCTACCTGTCCTGCTACAACAGTGCAGACCACAAACCTTCTTAGTATAAAACAACTGGTCTGAAGCCCAAGTGCTTAAACCAAAAGGCTTAGAATAACAGTTACAATTTAATCAGGCTACTACCAAGCAGTAATAAATGTAGCAGAAAAAATACAATCAAGTACTTTTAAGAAGAGGCAAAAGCAAAATAAACTGCATTTTTTAGTAAAGTGCAAGGAGAGAGGAAGGAGGAAGAGAAGAAAAATTCAAGGTTAAGAACCTAAGTGGGTCGGCCTTTTCAAATGTTCTCTCTGTATTAAGTAGAGTGAACACCAGATTGGGAGGGGTGTCCCAGATCAAATTTACAGTAGGGGCGGGAAACTGCAAAGCCACCAACTATAATAACACTACAAGAATAGAGTGGGGGGAGGGATAAAACAGCTTCAGGACAGATGAGAAACATAAAACAATGCCAGAAAATATATAACATAATTCAGTCAGGCAAAAAAATAATTCAGTCAGGCAAAATTAAGACAATGCAGAACTCTGAAAGGTTAAAATACCAAGGAATATACTTATCTATCAGCGATATATTTCCAGATTGTTTGAGAATCACACTTCAGCCAGAACACCAGGAGTTTCCAACAGTGTATGCAAGAATTTACAAACAGAAACTATTTTTAAATCAGCAAGCCTTGAATCAATCAGATAACACAAAAGCTGTTAGACCAGTTTTATAAACTCCACCGCAGGAATGGGGGGAGGCAGCTTCAGGACAGATGAAAAACATAAAACAATGCCAGTAAATATATAAAATAATTCAGTCAGGCAAAATTAAGACAATGCAGAACTCTGAAAGGGTAAAATGTCAAGAAATATACTTGTCAATCAGTGATATATTTTCAGATTGTTTGAGAATCACACTTCAGCCAGAACACCAGGAGTTTCTAACAGTGCTGCATATCTAAACAAACTGCTAGTGTCATAATGTCATGTCTGTGAGTTGCACTTGTCAGACAGAGCTCATACTAATTCCCAAGATGTAACTAGGCGCCTCCTACACATATGCTTTTTGCTTATCATGCAACTGTTCTGTGAAAGTTGCTGTAGCTACTATCAAAGGCTTTTAAGAGATCACTGGAAACATTTTTTTCTTTAGTTTCTGTAGCAATATTTAATTCTGTGTTCTTATTTTACTGTCAATCTCTCAGCTGTTAGACATTATTGATGTTTTAGAATTTGTTCAATATTAGGATTAGCAAATGTTCAATAAAGGCAAATTTAAACATACAGCCTTGAGAACTGAATGCATCATTTAAAAGCAGAATTCAAGGCATTCTGTAGTAGAAACCTCTTCCCCATTCATGCTGTTAATTTATTTTTCTGAGCAAAGTAGAATTGTGCTATTTTTCATAATAGAAGGAAGGCAAAAAAAAACATATTTTACTTTATCAAGAATAAAACAATCCACGGCACACAGGATCCGAAGCAAAATAATCCAAAAGCAGGCAGTAAAATAAAGTTCTTTTAATTCCAAAACAGCACACCTTAACAGTTCGTAATAGAACAGCAACACAAATAAGCCACGCGCTTTCACCCAGTAAATTACCAGGCTTTCTCAAGGCAAAAAACAAAGCTGTCCATTACACAAAGCTTTTAAGTAGCTAGGTCAATTAGGTTAGACAGTGTTGTGACATCAGCTAGAAAGCTCTGCATTTACCACAATTTCATTGTAATTATTTATTTATTTTACTTTTTTGGGATGGAAATGTGATTTTAATCTTTACTTGCTGTATTACAGTTAACAATTTCAACTTTTAACTTATGATGTACTTAATGGATTTTTGCACTATACAAGGTACTTTTCATGGTATTATTACTGACTGCAGCAACAAGTATTCTTTACACAAACAGATATGCTTTACCTGAAAAAGTATTCTTTATTTGTATAATGCCTTTTTTTAGTACAATATTATCAAAAAGCATTAACCATTAGTTTTAATAATTAATTGATGGGTGGAGTTTTAACCTAATTGACCTAGCTATTTAAAAGCTTTGTGTAATGGACAGCTTTGTTTTTTGCCTTGAGAAAGCCTGGTAATTTACTGGGTGAAAGCGCTTGGCTTATTTGTGTTGCTGTTCTATTACGAACTGTTAAGGTGTGCTGTTTTGGAATTAAAAGAACTTTATTTTACTGCCTGCTTTTGGATTATTTTGCTTCGGATCCTGTGTGCCATGGATTGTTTTATTCTATATTTTACTTTATACAACATTTTATGGAAAATCATCAACATGGCTAGTTTTAGAGCAGGCAGAATTTAGCTTTTGCTAAAAACACATTAGTTAAAAGAAGTTATTTTTTTCTCCAGCCTGGCACATTTGAAGTGGAAGAAATTTTTAAGAAATATCACTATTTTCCAGTTTTTGCACCATTGCACATCAGATAAAATCACAACCAAACATAGTCTGAATACTTTATGCCCTTATTTCCTTTTAATTTATTTTATAAGTTCCATGAATAGTGCTTACTTTCTAAGAACTGTATTAATTTTTTATGTATGCATAAGTGTTAAGATATAGCCTTGGTTTTGTTTAGTGTTTTACCTTCCTGGAAGACTGTGACTAAGATGATATATTTAGATTAGGTTTCTATTCAAAAGGGATATTTCTGTTTAGAATTAATTAAAAAAAATGACAATTGTAATCAGCAATAGTTACCTCATTATATTAAGTACCTGTTGAATAAGAAGTCTAATTTAAATAAATCAGAGAGAAAGAGCTCAGTGATTAATTCATACACCAGTTTGTAAGGGGTTTAATGTACAAACTGGAATTTTACAGTAACATCATGACAATGGCTAGAAGAAGAAATTAATTAAAATGAGCTTAAACCTCTGGCATAAACTATCCATTTTGGTCTCACAGAAATATAGCCAGAACCATTTTATTAACATCTGCCTAATAACGCTTATCACCTTCATGATAGCCTGAGTGACCACTTACCTACCTATCTGCTAAAACAACATGCTGGTGCCACTAGTGACATTATTTATAAGCTACTCCACAACAAAACTAACTTCTCTACCAAAACTTTTATAACACTTCAACAAGTCAACTGGTCTCCCCTAAAATATCTCCACCTTGATCTAGCAGTTCAGTATTTCAATGACAAATTTCTAAACATTCTAAACAGCCTACCCCCCTTTAGGAGAAAATGCATGAAAACTAGATACATTCCCTGGCTATCTTCTCACAAAAGCTGCTTAAGCAAAGAGACAAAGCATGGCATAACCACCAGCTGTCTAAGAGGGTCTATATTACATGTTCGAAGTTTGAAAACTTTGAACATTAAATAGTCAAATTTAAATGTTCGAAGTTTCAAACATCGAACATATAATAATAAAACAAAAAAAAAATGAATGGAACTTACTTGACTAGTGTAGGCAGGGGGGGCAAGCCCCCCTGCAACCCCACACCCCCCCGCTCATTAAATATACAGATGCAAAGACCGCACAATAGTGCGGTAAAGGGAAGATTTCCCTTACTGCACTGTAGTGCAGTCTGGGAGTTGGTATATTTAAAGAGCGGGGTGTGGGGGGGTGCAGGGGGGTTGCCCCCCTGCCTACAGATGTTAGTTTTTTTCTTTTTTTATTATATGTTCGATGTCTGAAACTTCAAAGATTTAAATTCGATTATTTAGCTTTCAAAGTTTTCAAACTTCGAACATATAATATGGACCCGTCTAAAAACCCAGTTACCCTTCATAAATACAGGCAACAAATCAAACAAGACAAAAAACAGTAGTCTACTACAATTCAAAACTGACTCCTCCAACAACATAGCCACTTAATTCAACAATCACTTTAACTCCATAAAATGAAAACTTTAATCTCTCAATACCCATTAAACCAGAAACAAACCCTGACTCACCCTTTACAAACTCACCATGTAAAAAAAACTCCTCTCCAGACTGAAACACTCTTGCACTGGTGCGAATCAGCTTCCTGATGAATACCTCAGAATGGCACAGGTGTTATTGCTTAATCCATATCCACCCTTATAATTTGATCCATTACCGATCAATATGTGCCTTTGCTATGGGAAGTGTCCTATGTAATTTCTATTCATAAAGCTGGTACCTGTACTGATTTTCCAATTACAGACCCATTTCCATCCTCTCCCCCATAGCAAATATTCTGAAAAAATGTATTCACACCCAACTTCTCAACCATCTTCTGCAAAATAACCTGATATACCTCACCCAGCATAGGTCCTACCTAAACATAGCACAACAACAGCCCTAATTAGTTTTATTAACACAGTTAACCAACACAGAAATAACGGTTTACTTATCTCCTTCATATTCCTTCATCTTTCCAAAGCCTTTGATACAGTTTTCCACCAACAACTTATTGACAAGCTAGCCTCCCTTAACCTCTCTCATTCAACCCTTACCTGGTTCATTAGTTACCTAACCACTGCCAACAAGCAGTTAAATGGCAAAATGAACTTTCATCTCCTCTACCTATATCTGTCGGTGTACCCTAAGGATCTATTCCTGGGCCTCTTCTCTTTAATATATTTACAAATCAACTCTGTACAGCCACCTAACATGCTTCAATAGTCCAATATGCTGATTATTCCTCCTTCATATGTGCTGCACCATCCTTTCCTGGTCTCCTCAATAAAACACAACAAGACTTCTTGGACAATGAAAAATACCTTTCCAATTCGCAACTGATTCTCAACCCTTCTAAAACTAAACTCGTGCTCTTCTTCTTTTGCAAAAGAACCATTGTACCTACTACTTTCAGTGTTTACTCATCTAACAATACCGTTATCCAAACAGTAGATCACACAAAATTACTAGGAGTCACCACTGACAAAGATCTCAGATCTGATAAACACGTAGCCCTAACTTAAAGAAAGTCCATTCAAACTATGATCCCTGCATAGAAGAAAAACCTTTCTTAACAGAAACCACCAGAGAGACAATTTGTAGAACTCACCTTCTGTCCACTTTCTTATATGACTCTTCTATTCTCACCAACTAAAGAAAATGTGACCTAAACAAACTAGAATCCTGCTATTATAAAGTAGCCAGATTTGCTTCTAATCAACCTGCTAGAACTCAACATTGCAAAGTGCTACATCAGCTAAACTGGATGGAACTTCTCAACCTTTTAGCCTTTAATCAACTGGTTTGAACACACTCCACACTTCATCAGTCCTATACCAGCAGTAGAACAGTAAGGTCATTTCAGAAATCTCTTCTGAAGGTCACTAAGTCAAATAACTGCTATAGGGATGCCCTATATTCTCACAAACTTACAAAGTAATTCTACTAAGTTCAGACAACGGCTGAGAGAACATCTACAAAACAATTGGATCTGTTCCTGCACTACCCCTGATTAGCTGCTGTAAATGTTTGTGTTCTCGTACCACAAGCCATTATCTCCCTACTCCTGCTTGTGTCTCACATAATTTACCCCTACTCTATACTCCTGCTGATGTCTCACATAACTTACCCCTACTCTATACTCCTACTTATGTCTCACATAATGTATCCCTACTCTATTCTCCTACTTATGTCTCACATAATTAACCCCTACTCTATACTCCTGCTTATGTCTCACATAATTTACACCTACTCTATACTCCTACTTATGTCTCACATAATTTACACATACTCTATACTCCTGCTGATGTCTCACATAACTTACCCCTACTCTATACTCCTGCTGAGTTCTCACATAACTTACCCCTACTCTATACTCCTGCTTATGTCTCACATAATTTACCCCTACTCTATACTCCTGCTTATGTCTCACATAACTTACCCCTACTCTATACTCCTGCTTATGTCTCACATAATTTACCCCTACTCTATACTCCTGCTTATGTCTCACATAATGTACCCCTACTCTATACTCCTGCTTATGTCTCACATAATTTACCCCTACTCTATACTCCTACTTATGTCTCACATAATTTACCCCTACTCTATACTCCTACTTATGTCTCACATAATGTATCCCTACTCTATTCTCCTACTTATGTCTCACATAATTAACCCCTACTCTATACTCCTGCTTATGTCTCACATAATTTACCCCTACTCTATACTCCTGCTTATGTCTCACATACTTTACCCCTACTCTATACTCCTACTTATATCTCAAATAATTTACCCCTACTCTATACTCCTGCTTATGTCTCACATAATTTGCCCCTACTCTATACTCCTGCTTATGTCTCACATAATTTACCCCTACTCTATACTCCTGCTTATGTCTCACACAGCAGGACATGCTAGAGGGATAGATTCCTATCCCAGAGACTTCCCATACTCTGGAACAGGCTACCCATCTATGTCAAGCAAAGTTCTTCATTAGCACTCTTCAAGAAAAATCTTGGTGAGTGGATTGGAAATAGGAAATACACCCCAGGGATCACTTCTTTGTCTATGATCAACAGTGGCACAGGAAAATAACTTTCTTGGGTGGCGTAAGCCAGGGAACCTTGTTGGCTAGGCTTACGTAGGCCCTTGGGCCGATAGCCTAGTAGCTACCTATGAACCTATGAACCTATGAACATAATGTACCCCTTCTCTATAATCCTGCTTATGTCTCACATAATTTACCCCTACTCTATACTCCTGCTTATGTCTCACATAATTTACCCCTACTCTATAATCCTGCTTATGTCTCACATAATTTACCCTTAGTCTATACTCCTGCTTATGTCTCACATAATTTACCCCTACTCTATACTCCTGCTTATGTCTCACATAATTTACCCCTACTCTATACTCCTACTTATGTCTCACATAATGTACCCCTACTCTATACTCCTGCTTATGTCTCACATAATTTACCCCTACTCTATACTCCTACTTATGTCTCACATAATTTACCCCTACTCTATACTCCTACTTATGTCTCACATAATGTATCCCTACTCTATTCTCCTACTTATGTCTCACATAATTAACCCCTACTCTATACTCCTGCTTATGTCTCACATAATTTACCCCTACTCTATACTCCTGCTTATGTCTCACATACTTTACCCCTACTCTATACTCCTACTTATATCTCAAATAATTTACCCCTACTCTATACTCCTGCTTATGTCTCACATAATTTGCCCCTACTCTATACTCCTGCTTATGTCTCTCATAATTTACCCCTACTCTATACTCCTGCTTATGTCTCACACAGCAGGACATGCTAGAGGGATAGATTCCTATCCCAGAGACTTCCCATACTCTGGAACAGGCTACCCATCTATGTCAAGCAAAGTTCTTCATTAGCACTCTTCAAGAAAAATCTTGGTGAGTGGATGGGAAATAGGAAATACACCCCAGGGATCACTTCTTTGTCTATGATCAACAGTGGCACAGGAAAATAACTTTCTTGGGTGGCGTAAGCCAGGGAACCTTGTTGGCTAGGCTTACGTAGGCCCTTGGGCCGATAGCCTAGTACCTACCTATGAACCTATGAACCTATGAACATAATGTACCCCTTCTCTATAATCCTGCTTATGTCTCACATAATTTACCCCTACTCTATACTCCTGCTTATGTCTCACATAATTTACCCCTACTCTATAATCCTGCTTATGTCTCACATAATTTACCCCTACTCTATACTCCTGCTTATGTCTCACATAATTTACCCCTACTCTATACTCCTGCTTATGTCTCACATAATTTACCCCTACTCTATTCTCCTGCTTATGTCTCACATAATTTTCCCCTACTCTATACTCCCGCTTATGTCTCACATAATTTACCCCTACGCTATACTTATAGTTGACTGCCCACATACATTCTTTTGCATCTATCACATTAACCTAAAACCTTCTTAGCCTTTAACTTTCTACCATTTTGTTCCAATGCTTTCCTACGTTATGTACCTAAACTAAGTCTTTTTTCTATAATATCTGCTCATGTGTAATTTTTAATATGGACCCTATATGAACATTGTACTGTTCATATTATGTATTTGATATAAATATTTTCTGGTACTAGATTGTCCTCTGTGGAGCTTTTCTCCCCAGGCCTTCACTAAAAATGGGCTATGTTAAGCCCAGTCAGAGTTTCTCAGTAAATAAATGGAAACAAATAAATAAATAAATAAAAATAATAAGCCCTTGAATATAAATCACATAAATGGCTGTCATAGAAAGGAACCTTTTAAACCCTTCAGTGTTTCAGCAACATTCCCAAACCTTAGGTGCAGGAATATGTAAATCACACTTTTTCTTTAATGTTAATTCTTTAAACTGTTTGTCGTTTTTGCATTTAGTTACTTGTATCACATTGCACTCAAGTTACCTGGCACTTGCTCACTAAAGCAATTATATAAGCAGCTGGTGAATCTGGGAATCTTGAGGCAATGTTATAACTGCCCCATGTACACAGACAACCCTCTCCTCCTCCCACATAACACAAATACTTGCGAGATGCAGCTATTTAGCCAAACTGGAGGCTGAGCTCTCTCAACTCAGGACTAACCAGCCTCACATAATGCTACCACTCCACTGAATCAAACACATAAACACAGGCTCTGAGTAAAATTTACCTAAACAGCAGAGGCCTCCAATACCTCAAGACAAACACATAAACCACAAAGCAGTGTGCAAGCAGTCACAGCCCAACACCAAACATACTTGTCATAGGTGACTCCATAGTCAGACACACTGACGTCCCACTCACCAGGCTGAACAAGGAGAGGGTCACACACATAACACAAGCACTCCACAGCAAGTACAAATATGACACAGTCATTGTCCATGCTGGTGTGACTGGACTGCATGAAAAGAGACATAGAGGAGCTCTCTGATTATGTAGCCCAGGCAGGTATGACCCTAACCCTGAGCAGTATCCTTCCTTCACCAAGAATGATGCCACAATATAGAGACAAGATGATCAGCTTTAACAATTGGCTTAATGTCTGGTGTCATTCAAAGGGGATCCAGTGTCTGTCTGCCTGGGATGACATGCTTGCACCTGTCAGGCCTGGGATTCCGGATATTGGCTAAGGCTCTTGCGACCCCATAGTGCCTTTTTAGGCAAGGCTCAAATTCTAAACCTACCACCCTAGAAAACAAAATGGGAAGAAATTGAGGGTAATGCTGCTCAATGCCAGAAGTCTAAATCTCAAAATGCACGCACTTGAGGCCCTTCTCAGTATGGAGAACATCGATGTCTGTGCTGTAACTGAAACCTGGTTCAAGGCTCCTGAGAGCACCCCGACACTATTAGGTTTTACCTCATATCATGCCCCAAAACCGGACCACTCCACAAAAGGAGGGGTGTATCCATATTCATAAAGGATACTCACACCTCCAGGTTGGTGGCAACGCATGAAGCAAACCATCCAGGTGCAACTAACAATAGGCAAAACTGCTCTACAAATTGTAGCATGCTACAGGCCACCCTCTCAAACTCAGGAACCCCACACAGCCTTCCTGAAGACACTGGAGGGTATAAATGTATCTCCAAACACCATCATATTGGGTGACTTCAACTACTCGAATATAGACTGGGAACATTACTCAAGCCCTAACTTTCTAGCCCAACGGTTCCTGGAGTTCATAAATTCAAATGCCATGGAACAGCTAGTCACTGTTCGAGAAAATATACTAGATCTCATTGTCACAAACATGGGGACAAAATGCTCCACAAGTATATCCTCATTGGTGAGATCTGATCATAAACTAATCTCACTGGAAATCCACATCCCCAAACAAAAGACCATAGTGAAGAACTTCTAAAGCAAACTTCACACTACTCAAGACTGGTGTGGTATCCTTCAAGGCCCCTGAGTCAGAGGAAACCACAGAAGCCCTTACAAATGCCTTCTATGAACACCTCCAGGACTGCATGGATCAGGCAATCCCAAATAAAACCAAGACTCTTTCCACAAAGGGCAAACGTCCAGTCTGGTGGACCCCAGCCATTAACAAACTTTACAATAAGAGGAGAAAGCTATTACATGATAGAACAAAATCCATAAAAGGGAAGTCACCCCTGATCATTATTAGTAAAAAAATACGAGCACTCATAAAATCAACTAAGGCCAATTTTGAGAGAAAAATTGCCATGGATTCAAAGGACAATCATAAGGCCTTTTTCAGCTATGTTAAACTCACAGATATGCTCAGAATTAGTCCAAAATGATACAAAAATCACTGAACCCACAGACATTGCCAACATACTGGCAGACAGGTTCAGTGCAAACTTCACCCCTCTCCCCTAAAGGAGAGATAACTATCCCAGCCGAGTGTAGCCTCCTGGACATCTCAAATGCGCAGGTGAAAGCTGCTCTCTCTAAAGCTAAAAACACAGCATCAATGGGACCGATGGTGTGCTAAATGAGGTATTAAACCCGCATAAGGCAGCTGTTTAATCTCAGCCTTACCACAGGATCTGTGGTCCCACTCCACAAAGGTGGCAACAAGTCTAGTCTGCAAAGCTATGGAGAGGATCATAATGGAGCTCATAAACAAAGATATAGGGACTTGCAGACATTGGACCCGACCCAGTTTGGCTTTGTCAAGGGAAGATCATGCCTGTTGAACTTGGTCGACTTCTTCAAATAGTCACCAAGGCCATTGATGAGGGAAAGGCAGTCCATACAGCCTACCTTGACCTTGCAAAAACTTACCAGCTTAAATGTAAACCCATATGTCACAAGATGGGTTGCAAACTGACAGAACCCACAGGGTTAGAGTTGCTGGCGCTGTGTCAGACTCCAAGCCGGTCACAAGTGGTGTCCCACAGGGCTCGGTCCTTGGCCCCTATTGTTTGGCATCTACTCAGGCCAACATGGGAGGACTTTGACAAAGTTTGCAGATGACTGCAAACTGACGGATATCCTTCAGAAGGGACTCACGGAAACAGATAGCTGGTGCCAGAGCCATGGCCTGAAGTTAAACGCCAAAATGAAAACAAGGTAACCCCAAGCTACCATATAGGTGGCAATCCACTAAGCACAGAAGAGGTTATCAGGGACCTGGGGACCCAGGTTGACAGTGGCCTTTCTTTTGACACTCACATTGCTAAAGTGGTTAGAAAGACCTTCTACATTGCCCACCTGATCATGAAGGGATTCACATCCAGATCTAGTGAGGTCATTGTTCCCCTGTACTCTTCACTTATCAGACCAATGATGATGTATCTCACCCGACATCTGCAGCAATTGGAGAGACCCCAAAAGTTCCTCACCAAAAGGATAAATGGACTCCAAAATCTGTCATATGCTGCCAGATTGAAGAAACTTCTGCTCAGAGGTGACATGTGCCTGACATACAAGGCCATGTCCAACCCGGAATTAATGGACATGCTCCACCTCAAAAATCCAAATCCACCAAAACCACTAGAGCAAGCGACTTAAACCTTAGCACGGATATAAATAGGAAGACTCCCTATGCTGTGGAATAAAATCCCGGTCCATGTGAGGCAGAGCACCTCGCTGACTCTGTTCAAGAGAAATCTAGACCTGTGGATGGGAGATCGTAGGTTTACCCCGGGAATCATCTCTGGGTCACTGCTGGACAGAGGCACAACAAACTAATGGGCACAGTATTTTTTCATATAAGGCTAGGCTTATAAATGCCTTAGGGCAGATAGCCTAGTATAAACCTATGAACCTATGAACCTAAACCTGTTTCTCAAAAGTTATCTGCTATAAATATTATGGTCCTGAGTCCCAACAGTACATCTAACTGTAAATTTGCATTTGGCATGTTTTTTTTCAGTATTACATTTGTCCTCCCCTGGATTCACGAATCCTCCATGTAAGACTAAATAAGTCTTACTCTGAGGCTGCAGTTGAATGGTTTGACTTCAGCGTTCCATGAATATTCATGAGGGCATGCTAACTCTACCCCAAGTCTAACACGGATCATGCAGGCAAGCAGGGGGTGTGTCCGACTGCTGAGCAGTCTAAAGGTCCACGCCCCTGCAAGTGTGTGAAATGCAAAATGACAACACACAAGAGTGAGTCCGCTCAAATGTCCATGTACCCAACACCACACTCCCTGACAATGTAACCCCCCAGCACAGTTCTAAAAAGTAAAACATTATTTTTTTTTTCTAATTCCCGATATAGCTGCCCATATTTGCGTGTGTGCGCGGATGTGCCCATTGCTTAGCTGCAGTTAGCAATCTCGACATGGAAGAGCATAATAAGGAATGTGTATGCAAGTTATGCCAAGTAGTAATAGCATAGTGGTAGAGCGTTTGCACAAAGAGGAGGCATTCACGGTTCGAGTCCCACCACTTCTCTTCCTATTTTATGTTCAAAATGAGTATATGAAATAATTCCTGACATATATGATTAAACTTTTACTAAAAAGCATTGAAATGGCCTATGTATCAGTGAACAAAATGTATATTTATAAAGGAACCTGACATATAATTGTCTGCAGTTAAGCAACGCTTTGCCCAGCACAATATAGTTGCCCGTAGATAAACAGTGCTTTGCCCAGTGCAATATAGTTGCCCATAGTTAAGCAGCACTTTACCCAGAGCAATATAGTTGCCCGTACCTAAATAGCGCTTTACCCGGCTCAATCAGTTTGCCGGAGGTGCGCGCCGTGCCAACCAGCGCACCGTCGGGCAACGTGGAACAACGTAGAGCAAAGTTGCTTAAACACAGCCACACCCCCTAACCTGTCTGGACAGTAGTAAAATAAAAAGCAATGACAAGGTTCGAACCCAGGACACTGTGCACCATAATCAAAGCACTGAACCACTAAGCCACGACAGCTTAAGATAAGCATCCACTGTTAACATATATATACTTATAAATGTTAGATTAACCATTGCTAAACAGGTCTGCAGTCAGCCGAGAATTTTCAAAAATGGCCAATCACAAAAAAGTGCGTGAAATGTGGCATATTTAAGCTTCATAGGCAGTAATACTTACCATAACTGATATTAGCTCCCATCTGCAGTTAGAATGTCTGGTGCTGGAGAGGGTACTCGCTTTAGAGCGCAATGCTGGGGCATCAAGGAGTCAAAATACATGGTTTGGCTCCTAGTCCATCGTCATGAGTCTCGACTCCTGCAGGGCCAATTCCAAGGGACAGAGTATAAGGCAGAGGCTTGAAACTGGTTGACTCATGAACTCAGCAGTGCCACAGGCATCCCTCGGACTGGTAAGAAGGTCCGTCACCACCATGTAGACCTGAAGAGACGGAAGCAGGACCTTCTGAACCAATGGATGCAGGAGGCCCGTCATATGCAAGATGCCCCACTACTAAGTAGGTAGCCATGGAATGCAGTATGTAAGACATGCTAATATAGTCTAAATAATGGATAGGTATGTCTCAATATCCCTTCATTTACTTCACAGCTGCAGGTGTCCGTACTATGAATCAGCAAGCCAATGCAGATAGGCTACTAAGGCTATGCCACCAGGCAGGTTAGTAATTATTCTGCATGTATTGTTATATAATATATGTGAGAGAACATGAAAAAAGTGTTGTAGCCCAATAATACAGCTATAAAATGGCCTGAATAAATCTTCTGCATGTACTGTTATATAACATAAGTCAGAGAGCCAGAAATTGAGTGTACTAACCCAGTAATAAAGGTAAAATACGTCTGGAATACTATCTCTGCATGTACTGTCATATAATATAAGTGAGCGAGCCTGAAAAAGAGTGTTGTAACCTATCAATAAAGGTATGACATGTCCTGAATAGGTCTTCTGTATGCACTGTAATATCAAATAAAGGGGAGAGCCTGTAGAAAAGAGTGTTCAATGTAATTAATAAAGGTGTAATACTTGGAGTGTGTCTGTGTCACTTACTTTGAAATGTTGTTGTACCCTTGCATTAAATGAATAGTACTGTTGTATTAAGTGCTGTCAACCAGGAACGGCCCTAGGTCAACTGGTGCCCTAGGCAAAACAGCTCCACGGCGCCCCCAACACATTACCTGGTGCCCCCATCCTGGTCTACCTACACCAAATAAATACTGGAAAAGTGCCCCTGCTACACCAGTGCCCTAGGCAGCCACCTAGTTGGCCTATGCCTAAGGCCGGCCATGCTGTCAACCACAGTTGTACAGTCCCATATGAAGTGGATGAAGGAAGTGCCAGTAGCTGTGAAGCATATAACATTAATTCCCTGAATAAATTCTCTGCATGTTCTGTTATATAACATAAGTCAGAGAGCCAGGAATAGAGTGTAGTCACCCATTAATAAAGGTAAAATAAGTCTGGAACACTATCTCTGCATGTACTGTCATATAAAATAAGTGACCGAGCCTGTAAAAGAGTGTTGTAACCTATCAATAAATGTATAATATGTCCTGAATAGGTCTTCTGTATGCACTGCAATATCAAATTAAGGAGAGAGCCTGTAGAAAAGAGTGTTTAATGTGAATAATAAAGGTATAATACTTGGAGTGTGTCGGTGTCACTTACTTAGAAATGTTGTTGTACCCTTGCATTAAATAAATAGTACTGTTGTATTAAGTGCTGTCAACCCACAGTTGTGCAGTCTCATATAAAGTGGATGAAGGAAGTGTCAGTAGCTGTGAAGCATATAACAGTCCTCAACAGTTGTTAAATGGCTGTCATGCATAGGTAAATCTGGCACACGAGTAGCTTGTCAAGGTGTTCCCCAGAAATGTGAGTGTGCTACATGAAATGTAGGGTTCTGTAGAAAATTAAGTGAAAATGTTACGTGAACACATCCAGATGTGTAGATACATAAATATAAAAATAAAATACAACTATGCAGCAGTGACATCTGCATCTTGGGCAGTTACTATGTCAGATATAGGTCAGGTATATAATGAACTAGCCAAACCCTTACACAATCTAATGCATGTTGCCTAGTGCAATAATACATGTAAGGGATATACACCTGCAGTCAATAGGAATGTAGTGTAGAGTTAAAATACTAATAAGATGTTAATGGAGGTTTCTTTTTACACCCTACTACATGTGCATAAACAATGCAATTCCACACTTCAATGGGTATGTCTAATCTCAAAACATTTGTTGGGACATATGTCCTATTGTTCTATAAAAATCTGCATTTACTTTGATGCATGTCCCCTGTTAAAACACCACAATCTTTGTGGCCTGTTGCCACCAATCATCCTTGCATGCTGTTATAATGTCCACTGTCGTTCAATATCTGCATGTGTTATGCTTGCTGTTCAACTGTTGTAACCCTGGTGTGTTGGGTTAATGGGAATATTACTGCATGCTGTTACAACTAATTTGGAATGCTGTTGTCTATGTTGTAATTAAACACACCTAATCACAGAACGTATGGGAAGGCCGGTCCCAGTGGACCCACCTGTCCCTCCTCAGCTGGCGATTGCACCTGGCACAAACAGGTGTGGTGCCCAGCCCGGGCTACCCTCCTCCATTGGTCCTATGCCACCTTCAGGTGGAAGCGCTGCAAGGGATGGGGCTTGCCCCCCCTACAAGCGTGGTTGGAGAAGGGCCACCTGTCACCCTCCGAAGGGTCCGGGTTGTGGTGCGTAGGGAGATCCAGCATTTAGTTGCTGATCCCCTATGCCAGCTTGAGGTGAGAGTGGCGCGACTCACGGGTGAGCCTGCCCCTCCTACGCATCCCCCAGCACAGTGACTCTCAGGTCTGTGAAGGTTCAGTGGTGACTGCCCATGGGTGGGGATCTCAGTCCCACTGTTACCATCTGTGGGCTCAAGGGCTTGCGATTTCCAAACATCCGTCCCCGTCAATTGTGTTCACCCTCCCTATGTGTCATACTCCACCCCTGTATGCATCTTGTTTGTCTTGTCTGTTTACCTCCCCAACCTACCTCCCCAAATACACTTACTTCCTCTACCTCACTTTCCACTCTCACCTCTGAAAAAAAAAAAAAAAAAAAAAAGGGGCAATCTGTACCCACAAAAAAATTATGCACCATACATAGCTGCCCATTTCACACACATGTCCGCTGGATATGTAAACTGATAATTATAATTGGCAGTACAGCATACTTTGTTGTCCTCATCCCTCTCCCAGGGGTGGAAGGATTCAAATTTCACTCCAAATTTATTGCATATGCACAGCTGTTGCTGGTAAAGAAATGGGCAGCTATGGACCTTCCCTACACCCATCCTGCACATCCCGAGCTTGTTTTCCAACTGTCTTTCCCTCTTTGTGCCCCCTTTTTCACCACTTTCCTATCTCCCCATTTTCTTTTCTTTCAAAGAAATTAGCGTGGGGGTTAGCAGGAGTAAGCACTTTTAAGCAGTAGTTAGCAGGTTTGAGCGAGTGTGCGCATGTGTGCGCTTAGCTAAGCATAGCTAAGCATTGCGCAAACCCACACAAACCCACTTACAACTGCTTAAAAGTGCCTTAGTCACTCTATGTCAGGGCCCTTGTTCTGCTCAGCAGCAAAATAAAATACCTCTGTCAGTCTCAAACCCCAGACCTTGGACACACTTGACCGCATGAAGTACCACTAAGCCACAGCAGATATGCAATAACTTGGTGCTGAAAAAATATATCATGCATTGCAATGAGTGAATGTAAAGGAAAAATAGGAAGGCCATAACACAAAGCTTGTTCTGTGTATCTTTACCAACAATTGTTGTGGAATCGCATTACATGAGTGTGATGTGAGAAGCAGCCATTCAAGCAGCAAATAATGTTACAGAGGCACTTTACAACCCCCACACAGTATCATACCAGGACAAATACTGGCATATCTGAGTAGGGCAGAGGCCATACCTACTAACTATGACAACTTTCTAGGGATGTCCCTGATTGTGAAACATATTTTAGCTGTGTCCCTCCGAATCCCTCTGAAAAGTACTGAGGTCAGTCAGAAAGGTGGGGTATTACACAATGAATACTTACAATAATAACAGTAGACACCACTTGTACTTCATGAAAGGAGTACTAATCCATATGCACTGCTTCACTGAAGTCTACACCTACTGTCTCTAGTATGTGTAAGGTGTACCTCACTTTTAACTACCTATCCCTGACTCCATGCAAAGATGTATCTAAGTGTTCCATAGGCCTGGCAGAGGCACAAACGCACAGGCATATAAGCTATTCTGCTGTTACACACTCTGCAAATAGCTTTGGTAGGACCTCCACAAGCATACCCTTATGTAGGAGTACAACACAGAAATACCAAAGGATGTAGCCATGTACTGGTAGCAACTGACTGTAACAATGCCATTGTACCAGTCCTGAAAACACCTGTGAGTTGCACAGACAAAGAATAACAGTGTAACTTCTGGCTACCATCTGAATAGGTTCACAGTTGGGAAGTATGCAGACAGACCACCTGCCTTGATAAACTGACAGGTACACACCAATCCTTTAAGTCCAGTAAGATAATATTCGCACATTAATACATAATACTCTCTGTATGTAAGCATCTCCCCCACAATTAAAATATACTTGTGTGCTTAGAGTCTACCAAGGGTGTAGGTAGGCATACTCAGTACTGGAATTGTCCAGTTGTCCTGCGAACCCTGTGCTAATGTCAACAATAAAAAACACAAACCCTGCAGAAGTGAGTACATTAATATTCACAGTATAACAGTTCACAAACAGTTCATGTGCCAAAAGAATACTTCTCAATAACTACATTTGTATGGCAGTTAATTATATGAGTAGAAAAGAAAATACATAGTCACATAAATGTTGTGTAAGCATTTGTTGGGGTGAGTAAAACTCTATACTGATAGCTCTGTAGTGGAAGTGGCAACAGTCAGGTCTGAGTACAACATGTACATCACTGTCTGCACCTCTAGCTTCATTAATAAGACGTATACCAACCTTCTGACTTACACAACAGTGTCCACAGCAAACAAGCATGGCCGCCACTCTGGAAATCTGAAAGGGCTATGCCTACATACCTTAGCAATTTATAGCACTGGGTTGCTGTGACAGTGAGTACTGTAATTACCACACAGCAGGCTGTATGCATTTACCAAATGCTGGGCAACAATTGGTGCAGAGGGCATCACATGCACATGTGCAGATACCTATAAAAGCAGATTGTACTTGCTATCCCCACATGCAATCATTATATTGCATGTGTAAGCAACTGTACAACTCCTGCAGTGTATTGACAAACTGTAGCATGTAAGAAATCAATATATAATTAAGTAACAAATATATATACCTAATTAAAAAACTAAAGTTATTAATTAAGAAAAAAAAATAATTAATAACCAAAAACTAAACTTAAGTAAGAATCTTTACTTAATACAAAAAATAAAATAAACTGTCAAAGCATACACAGATGGACCTGAAAGGGACAAACAGGTATGTAACAGTTTGTAGTTACCGGCAAGTAGTAGATGTTTATGAATAGTACTGTACGTACTCTGAAACATGCATATGTGGCAGCAGTAGGTATGTATGCACTGATGCCATGCATAACTACTGCCATGGAGAAATTGGTGTGTAGCTGTGTGCAGTGGGACATAGCTGTGACATATGTAGCTCAGCATTATATGTCAAACATCTGAACATGTTATCTATGGTCTGTACAGTACTGCATTTAATGGCAGTTTGTGGGAGTAGTGCAAACACCTACATAAACTTGGATATCACAGAGTAAGACATGCATGATAGTCACATAATGTGTAGCTTAGCATTGGCAACTGCTGTACCAGGCTAGTATAGTAATGTATCATTTGCAGCTATATATACTCTTGTACTATTACTGTATGCACACATGTGACAACTGTCCATGTTGTAGCAAGGCCCAACAGGTCATCCGTGAGGTGCATGGACTTACAACAGGGTGGACCCTGTGTGTGTGTATGGCACACACATATGGCGAGATATATATGTGTCTGATATATTAGCATCTGAACATGTGCATAGAGCAAGGGACATACTGCAACTGTTTGTGAAGGGTGGACATTCATATGTTGGTGCAGGTTATTATGTGCATATTTCCATGTAGGTTGTAGTGTGTGTCAAACAAGACAGCATACAGTGCTGGCATATGACATGTGGTGTTTAAACGCCGTGGGTATGATTTGTTAGGTTTTTAGTCTTCCCGATAGGGGGTCCTGCTAAGGATACATGGGCTGAGAATACCTTCCATGCATTCTGCACAAGACTGTGCAATATCATTACATAGCTGTATCCCTCTCAACCTTTGCATAATTGATATTTCCACCATGAAAGTTGGACTGTATATGTGCTGATATGTATATCTATATGAACACCACTGGATGTTTATATGTACGCTCAAGCTCAATGTTGTACACATATTGCCATCCCTGTTGTTGAAAACCCTGTACCCATGAACTACCACATAGGTGGTAGTCTACTCAACACCGAAAGTGTGATAAGAGACTACGAGACACAGGTGGACAGTACTGTCCCTTATGATAATCACAGTGCCGCACTAGTCATGTAAACTGAGTACGGTCTACATGTCATCAGAAAAGGTGTGTCATCCATGGAAACAGAGGTCAGTGTTCCACTCTGCTCATCAGTCATAACACCCATCATAGAGTACAATGGCCCTGTTGGTATGTACCTCAGAAGACATCCACAGCAACTGTAGATGCCAGACACATACCTCACGAAGAGTATTACCGGACTCAAACAGATGCCCTATGCAGAATGTCTTACAAACCCACAGCTACACTGTGTCGCATACCGCCTACCCAGAGGCTACCTCTGCCTAACATACAAAGCTAGGCCAAACACACAGGTGTTGGACATGCTCCATGTAAACAGATGAAACTCCATACAAACTACACACTGTACTGATCTAAACCTTGTAACGACAAAAAGCAGAACATTCTTGAGTGGTACATTATCATCTCATCACATACCATACTCTTGAACTAACTATCTATCGATAGCAAATGAAGGTCCTTATTAGCAGTTGCCATGAATAATCATGATGATTGGATGTGAGATAGGAAACACAACCCGGTAATCACCTCTGTGGCTCTGCATGACAGGGGCACATGAACCTACATTACATGGGTGTTGAAGGGCAGGGTACCATATGGCTAGGCTTCCATAGGCCCTATGGATAATAGCCTATTAGCTACCTAGGACCCGATGCACACACGCATGTACCTGTTGCATCACATGCTATGTGAGGTTGACTGGGTGTGATGGAGAATGTGTAGGTGAATGTGTCAAAGATGTGTATATGTGTGATAGCCTAGTGGGAAACTGTGTATATCATGGTATATAGTGTTGTAGCTCTAATCCCAGCAAAAGATATGTATGCTATTGCTAGGCAGGAAAAGCAGTATGGCATACGGTGTGATGTAGTCCCATGGTGTTGACTGGAGTGTGCCATTGTAGGCTAAAGCAGTACATGTATGCTTATTGATTGTTAACACTAGTGAATACAAATCACGTATGAACTGTAGTACTACCTGAAGCTGTAGGCCTAAACAGCACAGTATGGTTTATATCCACATTGCTTGGTAACACTGTTTTGTTTGTTACATGTAGTCCTCACACATTACATACCTCAGGCATGAGGTTTTGTAGGTGCTGACACATAGTACTGTATGGTACACAGGTAAAACTAATCTGGGTTGCCATACCTTTGTGTCTTGTATGTATGTCTGATGCGTGTGTGGGTATACCTGTAACATGGCCTCGGTGGTATGTGTGTCACAGGATATAAGTGCATATCTAGCAACATGTATAGTGTAGTACAGCAGTATGCCACCTATAGTGATGAATGTGCACATATGTTACTGAGGGGTTTGCTATCAACAAGTAGCGTGGTGTACTGGTAGTACTGTAACTGTACTGTACATTAATTTCAATGGATGACAAATGTCTGTATGCATTAGCTTCATATACACCTCCTGTGGCTAGGTGGTGCATTGTGTCACATACAGTGTGCCATGTACTGTTGTATAGTCTTACATACTGGTTTCACTTTGTTGCTGTGCAAAACATGGTTTGGTATATAGTATGTGCCAGGCACTGTCAGGCAGTTGTGGGCTGAGTAGTCATATGTGGTATTAAAAGTGTGTATCTACTGACAGCCAATAGGTTGCTATATATCACACAAATGGCAAAGCTGGAAGACCACGAACACGAAAATCAGCAGTGAACCAAACAAAAATAGCGTACAAATTCCTTTAATACCCGCTTTCATCTCACGACTTCATCAGAATACATTTACTCTCACACAACTCATTCCTTAAATACACCACTAATTAAACAATTAACATACTTATTAAAAAATTACTTGTTAAAAACAAATTTGTTAAAAAGACAGTACTTAAATACCAAATAAATGGGACAACTCTCCTTGCTTATTAATCCCTAATTTTCTATATTTTAGAAAACATTTAACATTAATGGCCTCATTTAAACCTGGAAACTTATCAGAATTTAATCTAACTTGCCATAATGTTTCTCTTTGTTCCAAATAATTTTTAAAATCACCAGCTCTATTATCTGGTTCACATAATTCTAAAACAGAAAATACAAATTTCTTGAAAAAAGGACACACCACAGAATGTTTATATAAAGCATTCTTGTCATCCTTACACTTTATACTATACAAATGTTCTTTGATACGAGTGCTTAAACTTCGTGTGGTCATTCCCACATAAAACGCTGGACATGCTGTACACATGCCAACGTACACCACCCCACAAGAATTACAGTTTGCAAAACCTGGTACTTCAAGAATTCTTTCATAATTCACTATAGAAATACTGGAACCTACAGAAATGTATCGGCATATTTTGCAATCCTGACAACAAAACATGCCTTTCCTACCAACATTAATTTTCTTAGATTCACATTTATTATATTCTAAAATTCTCTTAAAATTATTACTATTCCTAAATACAAAACAAGGCTTGTTACCCAATACCCGTGTGATGTCATAATTACCTTGAATAATTCTCCAATTTTTTGTGAGTACCGATGCTATCCTGTCCATATCCCCACTCATGTCAAATGAACATATCACCTCACCATTTAATCCATCTGATTTAGAATGCTTAATCATATTATTATTACTAGGATCATTTAAAATGGCTGGAAAATGAGACTGATGTTTATTAAAAATTTCATTACCACTAGCTATTAATACGTTTTCATCATAACCTCTATCTAAAAACAGAGAGGCTATAAAATGAAATTCCACAACTAAATTCTCAATCCTACTAGTCATGCGGCTTGCTCTAATATATTGGCCCCTCGGTATATTTTTAATCATATGTCTCGGATGATTACTATTATGATGTAAATATCCATTAGTAAAAGTATGTTTCCTATGAATTTTACTATGAAACCTGTTTTCATTAAGGTCCCACCATAAACAAATGTCCAAAAAATTCACCATCAGCCCAACATCACCTTTTGTAAATTTCAAAAAATCAGAAGACCCATTGATTTTAGATGTAAATGCCTCAACAGTGGTGTTATCCCCTTCCATTATAAAAATTAAATTGTCGATGAATCTACAAAAGAAATCAATATGAAATTGTTCTCTCAACACTGTTAATATTTCTAACTCCCACCATGCCATTACTATATTTGCAAATGCAGGGGCAGCTGAGGACCCCATAGCAATTCCCCTTTTCTGTCTATAATACTGATTATTAAACATAAAGAAGTTGTTTTCCAACACAACTTCTAAAAATCCGCAAATAGTAGAAATAATGTCATTAGAAAATTATTTTCTCTTGGATAAATAACTACGTACCGCTTCAATTCCATCAAAATGCGGAATACATGTATACAACGATATTACATCCAAAGTGAAAATAATATGTTTCTTGGGGTCAAAATTCTTCTTTTTTGTATAAATTTTTAATTTCTCTAAAAAATGCCAGGAATCTCTTACAAAAGAAAGATTGTCATTTAACAAGGGTCCCAATAAAGCATCTAAAACCAAAGAAATACCTTCGGTAATAGAATGAGGGGACGAGACCACAGGCCTAAAAGGGGGATTATTGGAATCTTTATGTATTTTTGGAATTCCAAAAATCACCCCAATTTTAGGTTGCTGTACTGAACAAAAATTATATAATTCAATATTAATATAACCCAACATGAGAGCATCATATAAGTAGGAATTAATAAATCTAAATCGTTTATGAATATCAAATAAACTAATCTGCTGATATTCATCCTGGTTATTTAAAACTTCTAACATATTTGTCTGATATACCTTTTGCTCTATAATAACTACATTAGAGCCCTTATCACTCTTCATAAATCTAAAGGTACTTCTGAAAGTTTTAAGATGTCCCAGAGCATTTCTTTCCTCTTTATTTAAATTATCCTTACTAATCCTTTTACTATTTAACATCTTATTAATATCCTCAATACATAGTTGTTCAAACATCTTAATGGTGTGATGTAATCTAGGTGAAAAAGTTGAAGGTTTAATTAAAACTTTGTCAGATTGTGGAAAATCATGCATCAAGCATGCTAAATTTAAATTTCTAGCAAACTTCTTTACATCTATTACAGTCTTACTGTAATTTGCCTTACAATAAGGTACAAAATTAAAACCATACTTCAACACTTTCAATTCCTCATTAGAAAAAACATGTCCAGTTAAATTAATAATATTAAAACAATCTATATCCTCCATCATGCCTCGTCCCCCGACGAGTTCGACCCCAAAAAAGTACGGCTACGAGTCAAAACTGCTGACTTGTTGTCATTACTAAATTGGTTTCTTCTAGTCATTGTTGATTCATTTATAACCTTAGGTCTGACACTTTTAACTTGTTGAGCATTAGCTGGTGATAACCCAGCCATAAATGTTCTTTGCTGTTTATTATTAGAGTCACTGCTACCATTACCTTGAATGATATCACTAGGAACATCATCCATTGATATATTTAAAACAGTGTCAACTTTTTTTCCACTGTTGTTAGTTTCTTTTATGTCAGAGCACATTTTTGCACCAGAATCAGATGCAACAACGACCTCACTAAAAGAACGCTGATTAACTTTATCACTTACATGTACTTGATGTTCCTTAAAGTTATTACCCCGAATATTCAGGGCAAAGTTGTTATATGCAGTCTTGTTCTTATACAAGGCAATGTCTCGCCTCAACTTAGAATGCTTCCGGTTAATAACCTCCAAAGCATGTGTATTTACATCACGCGATAGGGAGTTAAACAGTGACTCAAAATTATCACTCACTAACTTGCTTTTAATGTTAGCCTCAATGTCATTGATCTCAGTCCTTAATAAGTCCATCTTTTGTATATTATTATCACTTAACAGTTTTAAAAAATTCAGTCCCGCTTCATTAAAAAAAGACACCAAAGTCTCGAACATGGGATTGTTTAAGCCGACCCCATTTGGGCACTTAAAGAACCGCAATCCCTTCGGAACAATGCCAAGCTCAATACATTTAGAAAAATAGCAATTTTCAAGATGTAATGATTTATACCTTTTCAATAGCTTCAAAAGTTGTTCACGTTGTGTCGATATCGACCCATAGTTGCCGTTATTAGTCCCACCTTTTGAAATATTAAACGAGTTTTCATTTCTACTCAATAATTGCTCACAGCATGCGCCTGCTGTATTACAGACAGGATACTGCAAACGTTTACTCTTTGCTCCTCGTCCGTTACCTTCCACTGTTGGACTTCCGAGGTCAATCACAGTATCTTCCTCATGGAACGATGTAGCCGGACTAGATGTATGTACATCAGTCTCACATTTATTTGCTTTAGTTATTAAAAATTTCAGTGAAGCTTGAATATCAATGAGTGTTGTCAAAAGTATATTATTCACATTATCACCCACCGACGAGGGTGTAGGATGTATAGACAGATTGAGCAAAGACTCATCTGCAACTTCCGCCATGCCACGCCACAAAATTCACAGATAACCGCAAAATAGAACCAGGAACCAATAAATCACACAAATGGCAAAGCTGGAAGACCACGAACACGAAAATCAGCAGTGAACCAAACAAAAATAGCGTACAAATTCCTTTAATACCCGCTTTCATCTCACGACTTCATCAGAATACATTTACTCTCACACAACTCATTCCTTAAATACACCACTAATTAAACAATTAACATACTTATTAAAAAATTACGTGTTAAAAGCAAATTTGTTAAAAAGACAGTACTTAAATACCAAATAAATGGGACAACTCTCTTTGCTTATTAATCCCTAATTTTCTATATTTTAGAAAACATTTAACATTAATGGCCTCATTTAAACCTGGAAACCTATCAGAATTTAATCTAACTTGCCATAATGTTTCTCTTTGTTCCAAATAATTTTTAAAATCACCAGCTCTATTATCTGGTTCACAAAATTCTAAAACAGAAAATACAAATTTCTTGAAAAAAGGACACACCACAGAATGTTTATATAAAGCATTCTTGTCATCCTTACACTTTATACTATACAAATGTTCTTTGATACGAGTGCTTAAACTTCGTGTGGCCAGGTTTAAATGAGGCCATTAATGTTAAATGTTTTCTAAAATATAGAAAATTAGGGATTAATAAGCAAGGAGAGTTGTCCCATTTATTTGGTATTTAAGTACTGTCTTTTTAACAAGTCATTTTTTAATAAGTATGTTAATTGTTTAATTAGTGGTGTATTTAAGGAATGAGTTGTGTGAGAGTAAATGTATTCTGATGAAGTCGTGAGATGAAAGCGGGTATTAAAGCAATTTGTACGCTATTTTTGTTTGGTTCACTGCTGATTTTCGTGTTCGTGGTCTTCCAGCTTTGCCATTTGTGTGATTTATTGGTTCCTGGTTCTATTTTGTGGTTATCTGTGAATTTTGTGGCGTGGCATGGCGGAAGTTGCAGATGAGTCTTTGCTCAATCTGTCTATACATCCTACACCCTCGTCGGTGGGTGATGATGTGAATAATATACTTTTGACAACACTCATTAATATTCAAGCTTCACTGAAATTTTTAATAACTAAATCAAATAAATGTGAGACTGATGTACATACATCTAGTCCGGCTACATCGTTCCATGAGGAAGATACTGTGATTGACCTCGGAAGTCCAACAGTGGAAGGTAACGGATGAGGAGCAAAGAGTAAACGTTTGCAGTATCCTGTCCGTAATACAGCAGGCGCATGCTGTGAGCAATTATTGAGTAGAAATGAAAACCCGTTTAATATTTCAAAAGGCGGGACTGACAACGGCAACTATGGGTCGATATCGACACAACGTGAACAACTTTTGAAGCTATTGAAAAGATATAAATCATTACATCTTGAAAATTGCTATTTTTCTAAATGTATTGAGCTTGGCATTGTTCCGAAGGGATTGCGGTTCTTTAAGTGCCCAAATGGGGTCGGCTTAGGCAATCCCATGTTCGAGACTTTGGTGTCTTTTTTTAATGAAGCGGGACTGAATTTTTTAAAACTGTTAAGTGATAATAATATACAAAAGATGGACTTATTAAGGACTGAGATCAATGACATTGAGGCTAACATTAAAAGCAAGTTAGCGAGTGATAATTTTGAGTCACTGTTTAACTCCCTATCGCGTGAGGTAAATACACATGCTTTGGAGGTTATTAACCGGAAGCATTCTAAGTTGAGGTGAGACATTGCCTCGTATAAGAACAAGACTGCATATAACAATTTTGCCCTGAATATTCGGGGTAATAACTTTAAGGAACATCAAGTACATGTAAGTGATAAAGTTAATCAGCGTTCTTTTAGTGAGGTCGTTTTTGCATCTGATTCTGGTGCAAAAATGTGCTCTGACATAAAAGAAACTAACAACAGTGGAAAAAAAGTTGACGCTGTTTTAAATATATCAATGGATGATGTTCCTAGTGATATCATTCAAGGTAATGGTAGCAGTGACTCTAATAATAAACAGCAAAGAACATTTATGGCTGGGTTATCACCAGCTAATGCTCAACAAGTTAAAAGTGTCAGACCTAAGGATATAAATTAATCAACAACGACTAAAAGAAACCAATTTAGTAATGGCAACAAGTCAGCAGTTTTGACTCGTAGCCGTACTTTTTTGGGGTCGCACTCATCGGGGGACGAGGCATGATGGAGGATATAGATTGTTTTAATATTATTAATTTAACTGGACATGTTTTTTCTAATGAGGAATTGAAAGTGTTGAAGTATGGTTTTAATTTTGTACCTTATTGTAAGGCAAATTACAGTAAGACTGTAATAGATGTAAAGAAGTTTGCTAGAAATTTAAATTTAGCATACTTGATGCATGATTTTCCACAATCTGACAAAGTTTTAATTAAACCTTCAACTTTTTCACCTAGATTACATCACACCATTAAGATGTTTGAACAACTATGTATTGAGGATATTAATAAGATGTTAAATAGTAAAAGGAATAGTAAGGATAATTTAAATAAAGAGGAAAGAAATGCTCTGGGACATCTTAAAACTTTAAGAAGTACCTTTAGATTTATGAAGAGTGATAAGGGCTCTAATGTAGTTATTATGGAGCAAAAGGTATATCAGACAAATATGTTAGAAGTTTTAAATAACCAGTATGAATATCAGCAGATTAGTTTATTTGATATTCATAAACGATTTAGATTTATTAATTCCTACTTATATGATGCTCTCATGTCGGGTTATATTAATATTGAATTATATAATTTTTGTACAGTACAGCAACCTAAAATTGGGGTGATTTTTGGAATTCCAAAAATACATAAAGATTCCAATAATCCCCCTTTTAGGCCTGTGGTCTCGTCCCCTCATTCTATTACCGAAGGTATTTCTTTGGTTTTAGATGCTTTATTGGGACCCTTGTTAAATGACAATCTTTCTTTTGTAAGAGATTCCTGGCATTTTTTAGAGAAATTAAAAATTTATACAAAAAAGAAGAATTTTGACCCCAAGAAACATATTATTTTCACTTTGGATGTAATATCGTTGTATACATGTATTCCACATTTTGATGGAATTGAAGCGGTATGTAGTTATTTATCCAAGAGAAAATCTTTTTCTAATGACATTATTTCTACTATTTGCGGATTTTTAGAAGTTGTGTTGGAAAACAACTTCTTTATGTTTAATAATCAGTATTATAGACAGAAAAGTGGAATTGCTATGGAGTCCTCAGCTGCCCCTGCATTTGCAAATATAGTAATGGCATGGTGGGAGTTAGAAATATTAACAGTGTTGAGAGAACAATTTCATATTGATTTCTTTTGTAGATTCATCGACGATTTAATTTTTATAATGGAAGGAGATAACACCACTGTTGAGGCATTTATATCTAAAATCAATGGGTCTTCTGATTTTTTGAAATTTACAAAAGGTGATGTTGGGCTGAGGGTGAATTTTTTGGACATTTGTTTATGGTGGGACCTTAATGAAAACAGGTTTCATAGTAAAATTCATAGGAAACATACTTTTACTAATGGATATTTACATCATAATAGTAATCATCCGAGACATATGATTAAAAATATACCGAGGGGCCAATATATTAGAGCAAGCCGCATGACTAGTAGGATTGATGATTTAGTTGTGGAATTTCATTTTATAGCCTCTCTGTTTTTAGATAGAGGTTATGATGAAAACGTATTAATAGCTAGTGGTAATGAAATTTTTAATAAACATCAGTCTCATTTTCCAGCCATTTTAAATGATCCTAGTAATAATAATATGATTAAGCATTCTAAATCAGATGGATTAAATGATGAGGTGATATGTTCATTTGACATGAGTGGGGATATGGACAGGATAGCATCGGTACTCACAATAAATTGGAGAATTATTCAAGGTAATTATGACATCACATGAGTATTGGGTGACAAGCCTTGTTTTGTATTTAGGAATAGTAATAATTTTAAGAGAATTTTAGAATATAATAAATGTGAATCTAAGAAAATTAATGTTGGTAGGAAAGGCATGTTTTGTTGTCAGGATTGCAAAATATGCCGATACATTTCTGTAGGTTCCAGTATTTCTATAGTGAATTATGAAAGAATTCTTGAAGTACCAGGTTTTGCAAACTGTAATTCTTGTGGGGTGGTGTACGTTGGCATGTGTACAGCATGTCCAGCGCTTTATGTGGGAATGACCACACGAAGTTTAAGCACTCGTATCAAAGAACATTTGTATAGTATAAAGTGTAAGGATGACAAGAATGCTTTATATAAACATTCTGTGGTGTGTCCTTTTTTCAAGAAATTTGTATTTTCTGTTTTAGAATTATGTGAACCAGATAATAGAGCTGGTGATTTTAAAAATTATTTGGAACAAAGAGAAACATTATGGCAAGTTAGATTAAATTCTGATAAGTTTCCAGGTTTAAATGAGGCCATTAATGTTAAATGTTTTCTAAAATATAGAAAATTAGGGATTAATAAGCAAGGAGAGTTGTCCCATTTATTTGGTATTTAAGTACTGTCTTTTTAACAAATTTGTTTTTAACAAGTAATTTTTTAATAAGTATGTTAATTGTTTAATTAGTGGTGTATTTAAGGAATGAGTTGTGTGAGAGAAAATGTATTCTGATGAAGTCGTGAGATGAAAGCGGGTATTAAAGGAATTTGTACGCTATTTTTGTTTGGTTCACTGCTGATTTTCGTGTTCGTGGTCTTCCAGCTTTGCCATTTGTGTGATTTATTGGTTCCTGGTTCTATTTTGAGGTTGCTATATATGGCATTTCATTGATGTCTGTATTTTAGAATGTTAAGTGTGCCACATGACTTGCTCACAATTACTGTTTTATTGTCTTCCAGGAACATGTCTCACAACAGGAAACCCGCGTATTCTCCTGAGGAGGAGGAAGTAATTGTAGACGCCCTCATACACCATCACAACCTGCTGTTCTCCAGAACCAGCCAGGACCAGCACAGGACATTGAAAAGTGTTTCAGACTTGCACTGCAATGTTGTGTCCTTGTACACATTGTGTTCCAGGGTGAAGCCAATCATTGAACAACACACATGCATCAATGACATGTATACGGTTATCAACAAAGACTCTCTACACTCGTACTTCATGCTGTTGAGCAACACACATCCTGCATGCTGACACGTGTGATAGGACTCTAAGGCTTGTGATACTGTACTCCACCATCAACCACTAATGAATATGTTCCATATTGCTGTTGGTGTGTGTGTGTCTGTGTCAACTTGTCTGAGTAGTGTATTTGTGTGCATGTGTGCATGTGTGCATGTGTTCCTGTGTGCATGTGTGCATGTGTTCATGTGTGCATGTGTTCATGTGTTCATGTATTCATGTGTGCATGTGTGCTAACATCCTGTACAGATGGCAAAGTGTGTTTCCTGTCTCCCTCTCACAGGTGCTGAGTTATTGTTGGATGAGTGTAGCAGGGAACCTGAAGTCACTGCCGCAAATAGTGAACATGGTGATACATGTGTTGTGGCACATGCAGGTTTGACAGGGTCTGTCGTTGGTCCGCCAGTTGACAGTACACAGCTTTCCACCCCATCTATGCACACATACATACTGCCAATACATCCTCAACACCAATGGCCTTAGCTGAGGAACAGCATACGGTAGGCATTGACCAGGACAGTGTGGTATCTATGGTACATGCAACTCCACACAGCAGCCATGCCCAGACACCTGGAATGGTACCACATAGGCATATGTCCAGGGGTTCTCGTGAGAGCACTGCTGGTCGTAATGCCCCTGGCAGAAGTGGCTGCACAGGTCTCACAACCTCAGGTATGTTCCAGGTTGTAATGCAAGCACAGGCACATATGGAATGGTACACCAGGCAGGGACTAAGGGCACAGAGGGCTCATAACACAGCTATCAATGACAGTATCCGTGACCTTGCCGATGCCAACCATAATTACACCGATGTCATTGATAGATGTTGGGGGTAGACACTAGATGTCCTCAGCAATGTAATGTCCATGTGCCAGGACAGTGCAGGATGGCTGAGACGTCGACATGGATGTATGCCAGCAACATTATCAGCTGGCAGTCATCACGGATGACACACAAGTCCCAGCCACTTCTGTAGTGGCAGTACCAGCCCCAGCAGTGTGGTGGCTGGGCTGTCGGTAGACCGTCCGAGATGACCACGTGCACGTGGCTCTGGCCAGTCCCAGCAGGGATATGGGTCCAGTCAACATCCCTCTGCCTCTGATGATATTACCCAGTCTGGCTTAGTACCCAATACTGTCCGTGTCACCCCTGCCAGGCACAGATACTGTGTCCTTGGCTGGAGACAGTGATCTGTACAGCCTGGCAGGTACAGTCTGCGGCTGTCCCACAACCTCCTGTATTTGGCAGCCACAAGGGGGAACTGTGTGCATGCAGACACACACACATTAAACCAACACCTAGGGCTAACACATACACACACACACATTACATCAACACTGAGCCATACTGTACTGTTGTCCCTCACACACACATATACACACACACACACACACACACACATATACACACACACACACACACACACACACACACACACACACACACACACACACACACACACATACATGTCGATTGGATGGGTCATTGTTGGGCCTCTGGCAAACCAATAACACACCCTGTGCATATGATGAAACTGTGCCACCTCCTGTCATCTGTGACATTGATGCAGGAACAGGCTAACATGGTGCTGATGCACACGGAGACCTAATAGCAGTGTAGCAATGTTAGTATGTTGTCAACAGTAGAGTGTAATGATATCCTTGTAGGTATATCTGAGCAGGCATGATGCATCAAAGCTATGATTATCAATGTAGTATTGTTTATACCAGTGTTAATTCCAAACATGGATTGTCTGCCCATGTGCCACTTGGCTGATGTGTGTGGTACTGGCAGCATGTGTTGGTGAGTAGACGTTATGTGTGTGATGTGTGCAGTACAGATTTGCAGGTGTACATTTGTGAACATGGTGGAGGTGCACTATCTGCATGTACATGTATGGAGGACACATGGGAAGGGTGACATGCCCTGTATTACACAGGGTTAACACTTCATATTTCCTATTGGTGTCCAGTATGCATTTTACTACACATATGTCACAACTTGGGTACACATGTGTGTATGACATGGTATGACACTATACTGTGGGTGATACTGTTAATATCGGTCATTGGTTTGCATTATGGTAGTGTACATAACCTCAACAGCCTGATTTTAACCAATCGTTAGATGATGTCTTGACAACTGGCACACAGCTGTAGGATATGCAGTAGCATTTGAATCCTTCCGGTACTGTACTATACCAGTTACCAGTGGTATTGGCTGCCACATATTCCAGTGAGCACTCCTTTATGGCATGTGGCCATCCTAGGTACAAGCAGACACACTAGAGATATGTCTGTGCACATCTGGTAATGCATACAGTGGCCTACAATGCATTCTTCAGATTAGACACTTATCCTCCACAAGGGTATCATACAGGCAGATACCTGTTGACAAACCCATGCTGTGAAGCTATGAGCCAACTATAGCATAGTCATCCACATTTACTATACATAATATCTTGACAGTACCACATTGGTAGTAGCCCACAACATGTAGCAGGGGTACCGATGTGTACATACAGCCACATGTGATGTCATCTGCCCTTTGATATTCACATTCCCAAAGGTATGCTGATGTCCCTCAGTGTATCACATAAGCAATAAGGGGTCTGTATGCATATCCAAGGAGTTATTGTACACCTATAATGAATGGCCATTATTGACAGACTGTGTTGTGTTTGAACATGTCTGAAATATGCCCCAGGCATGAACACTCACTCACACTATTCTATAGAAACTGCCATGTGTGTGTGTGACACAGATGACCTAGGGCACAGATCACTACAGTGGCTGGACTTGTCACATACATACATATGTGACCTACGGTCTGAGAAGCAGCAGCATCAACTGTCAATGGTAACAGATGTATTCGTGTTGAAAGCAGGCTTCACACCTATGAAGTGATTGAGGTCACATGTACATACATGTCTTGGCCACACAGTTACCAATTGAGGTCACATGTACATATGTGTATTTGCCACACAGATACCTGAAGTGTGCAATGCACATACTGTTGTTTTACTGATATGTCATACAGTAGTAAAAGCAAAATCACAACACATTGATCAACAGTGTCACACCCACACTCAGCAATTGCAGCATTCAAACCCCTACCTAACTATGTTATGATACTAGAGACATACGCTTTAACATGACTCGCTATCTGCTTTACTGGGAACTTTTTTTTCCACTGCTGTATTTTTGGGATACTGACATCATCAGACCTGCCAAAGAGGAATTTACCTCTTTTAATGTGTTTTCCCAGTCTCCAAAAAGGCCACTCGTCTCAAAGGAAATCACACACACACATAGTGAGCAATTGCAGGATTCAAACCCCTACTTAACTACGTTATGATACTAGAGAAATACGCATTAACACGACACGCTATATGCATTACTGGGTGTTTTCATTTCCACTGCTGTATTTGTGGGATACTGACATCATCAGACCTGCCAAAGAGGAATTTGCCTCTTTTAATGTGTTTTCTCAGTCTCCAAAAAGGCCACTCCTCTCAAAGGAAATTATACAGACCCCACATACACTCAACAGTTGTAGGATTCAAACCCCTACCTAACTATGCTATGATACTAGAGAGATATGCATTAACACACCGCTCTATATACTTTATTGGGAGCATTGGTTTCCACCGCTGTATTTGTGGGATACTGACATCATCAGATTTGCCAAAGAGGAATTTACCTCTTGTAATGTGTTTTCCCAGTCTCCAAAAAGGCCACTCCTCTCAAAGGAAATCATACACACGCACCTAGCAATTGCAGGATTCAATCCCCTACTTAACTGTGTTATGATACGAGAGAGATACGCATTAACAAGACGCGCTATATGCTTTATTGGGAGTTTTCATTTCCACTGCTGTATTTGTGGGATACTGACATCATCAGACTTGCCAAAGAGGAATTGACTTCTTTTAATGTGTTTTCACATTTTCCAAAAGGCCACACCTTTCAAAGGAACTCATGCACACACCCCCACACTCAGCAACTGCAGGATTCAAACCCCTACCTAACTATGTTACGCTACTAGAGAACTAAGCATTAACACAACATGCGATATGCTTTACTGGGTGGTTTCTTTTCTCCTGATATATTTGTAGGATGCTGACATCATCAGACTAGACATGGTAATGTGTGTGCACTTTGTTTTAAGCAATCCCAGGAATGAACCATGTGGGTCAGCAGGTGTCAACAGCTTGAACAGGACTCCACAATTCTTAGCTTTTGTGATCTATCTGTGGACAAATTGCCATTCCTTCATATGACAATACATATTTATGCACAGATTGTTGATTTTGTGGATATGACGTGTCTGGGATTTTGATAAAGGGCTATTCAAAGTCTATGTGGGACGTGTGTAGCTCCTTTCAGTGATGTATATCCTGGGTGGCTGCCTTGAAAAGAGTCTAGCAGGTTTGGGAAACATGATCTGCCCATGAACATGCCACAGTTGGTTGGGTTGTGTGTTTGTCGGCTTCCAATAGCTCTGTTTGCGACTGCAATCATGATGGACTCCATGGCCTTGCAGTTCAGAGTTCATAGGCTTATAGGACTATAGTTCCCATGGTCTGTTGTGCACCAACACTTGTGGGGTGTGCCATATGTTGCTGTAACACATTCAACAGTTTCAGATCCTGTAGAGAGGGTGAGGCTCAACAGACTGCTCAGGTGCATGGTCTGCTTGTTCTGTTGTTCACTTATGACACATATGGGGAAACAATGTTATCCAAGTGATGCCATGTTTTCGGCTTTGGGAGGAGCTGTTTACCCATTCTACATGTGATATCTCCTGGTATGATGATAGGGCCTTTTGTCAGTGGGAGGTGGGTATGTATGTATGTATGGGCCTGTCTGACAGGATGTCGACATTGTCAGTCAGGTACAGTTGGCCCTGACTCAGGACATATATGAGTGTACATTGCTATTTATGACATAGCTGAAGGAGGTGTCATGGTTCTGTCTGGACTCCTTAGCAGATAACCTTTCCAAAACACAGACAAACCTGGCGAGTAAACCCCTGTTATACTCTTTTACACACTTAACACCCTACTGATCCTTTGTGATCCTTTGTGATCAGTCAACAGAGTATGTCATCATAATATCCTGGCATGTCCAAAGGTCGGTTTCGTGTGTACTCTCCAGTCCACTGGTGCATATCGGAATTTTGACGCAATGTTACAACTGCCTTATGTACACAGACAACCCTCTCCTCCTCCCAATAAACTCCGATATATGTGAGAGATGTAACTATATAGGCAAACAGGAGGCTGAGCTCTCTCGACCCGTGACTGGCATGGTCTATCAGGTGGTGAAGGTAACCACACATACCAAAAATCCAGTCTCACATAGACCTATAGCGACAGCAAACCAAATACATTAACACACAAAAACATACTTGGAGGCTCTAAATAAACTCTGCCTAAGTAGCAGAGACCTCCTAAGTAGACACCCAGACAACTGCTACCCCACAACAATACCCACATATCACATAGTTCACAAAGTCAGTGTGCCACACAGTCACTGCCCTTAGGGCTAAACAACACACCTAATACACTTGTAATAGGTAACTCTTATTGTCAGACACACTGACGTCCCACTCACCAGGCTGAATGAGGAGAAGGTCACTTTGAGCTGTCTGTCAGGTGCCAGGATCTGCCACATAACACATGCCCTCAGGTCACTCCAAAGCAAGTACAAATATGGCTCCATCATTGTCCATGCTGATGTGAAAACCCTCAGACGTTCATCCTTGGACTACATGACAAGAGACATAGAGGAGCTCTCTGATCATGTAGCCCAGCCCAGTATGACCCTGACCTTGTGTAGCATCTTACCCTCACCAAGAATGATGTCACAGTAGACAGACAAACTGATCATGTTTAACAGTTGGCTAACATATTGGTGTCATTCAAAGGGGATCCAGTGTCTGTCATCCTGGGATGACATTCTCGACATGCCACTTAGCTTCACTATGAACGGCTTGCACCTGTCACCCCTAGACTTTCAAATACTGGCTAAGGCTCTTGCCACCCCCATAGTGGCTTTTTTAAGCGAGGCTCAAAAGACAAACCCACCTCCATAGACGTTACAAGGTTAATGAAACTAAGGGTAATGCTGCTCAACACCAGGTGTCTAACCCTCAGAATGCACTCATTCAGGACTCTCCTCAGTATGGAGAATGTTGATATCTGTGCAGTAACAGACACCTGGTTTAGGCTACTGAAAGCACACCAGCACTACCAGGTTACACTACATACCATGCTTTTCGTATACAAGACTCGGACCGGCCAACAAAAATAGGGCGAGTATCCATATACATCACACATACACACACCTCCAGGTTAGTAGCACTGCATGAAGCATCGGAGACCATACATGTGCAAATAACAGTGGGCAAGACTGCTTTTCAGTTTGTAGACTGCTACAGACCACCCTCCCGAACTCAGGAACGCCACTCGGTATTCCTGAGAACACTGGAGAATATGAAGGTCTCTCCAAACACCATTATATTGGGTGACTTCAAATACACAAACATTGAATGTAAATACTACTCGAGCACCAACACCCTCACACAACAGTTGCTAGGATTTATAGACTCAAATGCTATGGCACCACTGGTCACCACACCCACAAGAGGGTAAAACATATTGCACATGATCATCACCAACATGGGGACTCTATGTTCCACACCAGAGGTATACCCCTCATTGGTAAGGTCAGACCATACATTTATCTCACTGGGCATACATATCCCGTCCACACCCCCATCCTAGGTAATCTTGGTGAAGAACTTCTCAAAAGCAAACGTCACACTTCTCCAAACCAAGGTGGTATCCGTCAAATTCCCTGGGACAGTAATAAATACGGCTCAGACCACTTAATCCTTTACAAACGCATTCTATGGACACCTACTGGAATGCATGGATCATGCTATCCCAAATAACAACAAGACTCACTCCTCCAAAGGCAGGGGACCTGTCTGGTGGACCATGGCCATTAATAAGCTATACAATGAAAGGTGGAGGCTACTACATGATAGAGCACAATCCCAAAAAGGGAAGGCATCTCTGATCAGTACTAGCAAAAAGCTACGATCACTCATTAATTCATCTAAGGCCCGCTTCTAACAGAAACTTGCACCAGACACTAAGGACAATCACAAGGCCTTCTTTAGTTATGTCAGGAACCTGGGTGGAAACTCCCAGATATGATGTGAGTTACTGCATAATGACAAAACATACACTGAACCCACAGACATTGCCAACATCCTGGCAAACAGGTTCAGTGCAAATGTTTCCCCCCCATCCCCCCTAAAGAGCAAATGTCCATCCCAACAGGGTATAGCCTCCCTGACATCACAGATGAACAGGTGAGTGCTACCCTCTCCAAAGCAGACAACACAGCATCAATGGGACCGGACGGTGTCCCGGCCTGCATCTTACACGAGCTTCTTGACAAACATAACACTCACATTAAGTCACTGTTCAATATCAGAGTTACTACAGGATATGTACCCAAGGAATGGCATACAGCAACAATGGTTCTGCTCCACAGAGGTGGTGCCACAAGGGACCCTGGACAATATCACCCTATAAGCCTAACTAGCCTGGTCTGCAAAGCTATGGATTGTATCATCATGGAACTCATACACATAGACATCGGGAACCTATAGACACTGGATCCTACACAATTTGGCTTTGTTGTGGGCAGATCTTGCCTCTTGAACCTGTTCGACTTCTTTAAACAGTTACCAGGTCCATAGATGTACAGAAGGTTGTCCACACAGCCTACCTGGACCTCACAAAACACTTCAACACAATACCCCCCCTCGGGCATTATACATAAGCTCACCAGCTTCGATATCGACACATATGTCACAAGATGGATTTCTAACTGGATCACGAATAGCACCCACATGGTCAGTATTGCAGGTGCCATGTCTGACTATATGCCAGTTACATGTGGCATCCCACAAGGCTCAGTCCTGGGACCTCTCTTGTTCAGTATTTATTTCTCAGATGTTCAGGCTTACACAGGAGGAATATGGCTGACCATGTTCGCAGATGACTGCAAACTGGGTGCCATAATCAACTCTCCAGCTGGCACAAGCATCCTCAAAAAGGGTATCAGAGAGATGGATAACTGGTGCCAGAGACATGGCCTACAGCTAATTGCCATTAGATGCATAGTCATCCCCTTTGGGAATAACAACGTGCCCACACATTACCACATAGGTGATAATCCATCGCGTACGGTAGGTGTTATTAAGGATTTGAGGACACGAGTAGTTAGTACTCTTGCCTTTGACAATCACGTTGCCAATGTGGTTAGACAGACCTTCTATATAGCCCACCTTATCCCATAAGGTTTCACATCTAGATAAAGTGAGGTCATTGTGCCCCTATACTCATCAGGCCCATGCTTGGATACAATGCCCCATTTCGGACGTACCTTACCCAACACCTGCAGCAACTGTAATGGCCACAAAAGTACCTCACCAAGTAGATCTAGGGACTCACACAGATGCCCTGCGCAGTTTGGCTAAAGTAACCCCAGCTCTACTCAGTCACTTACCACCTACTCGGATGCGATTTGTGCCTGTTGTTTAAAGCCATGTCCATCCCAGAATTAATGGACATGCTCCACCTCAGGATATCTGAATCCTTTAGAGCTAAACGCTACAGGGACGTAACCCTCAGCACTGATATTAATAGGACATGCTGGAGGGACAGATTCCTATCCCAGAGGCTCCACTCACTCTGGAATGAGATCCCAGTCCTGTATACGCAGAGACCCCCACTGACCACCTACAGGAGACATCTTGACAAGTGGATGGGTGATCGTATGTTTACCCCTGGGATATCTTCTGGGTCCCTGCTAGACAGAAGCACAATAAACTAAACATAAGTGGGCTATCTTGTGTGACCTACTATTCACAGGCACAGTCTACTGATCTAACAGGGTTGCGAAAGCCAAACACACTCTGGCTAGGCTTATACATGCCCTAGGACAGATAGCCTAGTATCAACCTCTGAGCCTATGATAATGTTCGGGATGCACATTGTTTCTTGATGATACTGATTGCAGGTTTCGTTTCTTCTTTGCTTTCCCACTTTCTATGAACAACCTAAGTATCTGCAGAACATATTTGATTATGACAGGGTTCCACTATATTATATATGTGTCTGTTGTCATATAACTGTGTGCACAAGGCAGATTGGTGAATAGTGAGAGGATCCTGGGTTAACACATGCAACTGCCGGATATGTGTGGCCCACTGCTGCACTCAGACATGGCCTAAGTGTGTGAGCATGCCCAGTTTGGCATTTCAGTGTTTTGTTGCCTGACATTTGTCTCATTTATTCAAGTGTGTGAGCATGTCCAGTGTGACCTTTCAGTATGGTGCTCTCTGAGGTCCACTACATTTGTTGATGTGTGTGAACATGACCAATATTAACATTTATACTATATGTGTGTTGAAAATCAGGTTCTATTCTTACTGCAGGGCTCACCTTTGTGTCATAACTCGACAGGGATTATGCTGTGCCTGCAGGGTTTCCATGAGATACTTTGCATGGACTTATCAACATTTCTTCATACAGGCTGACCACTGACATACTGTCATGGTTTAGTGGTTCAGTGCTATGACTATAGTGCACAGTATCCTGGGTTTGAGGACTGTCACTGTTTCATATTTTCATACTAGGCAGACCAGACTGCTTCAGGAACAGTGAAGCAAATATGACCATGTTTACCTGCTTTTGCTGAACTATGCCCAACTTTGACCAAACTTGCACAACATTGCTCAATGTTAACCAACATTGCTGAACGCTGCACAATATTGCTCAACATTGCCAAATGTTGTGCTACTCAGTGTGTGCAATTTTGTTTACATATACTAAATAGTGGTAAGAGCTGTTTAGCACTGCTTTATATTGCTTAACACATGGCAATCATGCCTCAGGTGGTGCTGCAGTGCTGCCTATGTTGGATGCACATATTACACTCCCTATACATGTTTGTTAACAGGTAGTGTCAAGTTAGGCATCCCTTTTACTATATGTGCGAGTCAGAGAGAGGTATAATTTCCAGGGTTCCTACTGAGCCAGTGTATATGCTATGCGTTGCCTCTTTGCCAAGGCCAAAGCATACTGGGCATGCCTCCTTCTGCCTACTGGGGTAGGCTCAGGTTGTTCCTCCTCTGAGTCACGCTCTGTCTGTGATGGCTTTGGCAATGGTGGGGGGGCTGTTTTCGCAGGATCGTATTATGCAGCATAGCACATACCATGACTATTTGGGTACATGTAGTTGGTGAGTACTGCAAGGCTCCACCAGATGTGTCCAGGCACTGGAACTGTGACTTGAGCAGCCCAAACACACGCTCGATTACATTTCATATTTGTGAGTGTGCCTCATTATGGCTTTTCTCTTCAGGTGTGTGTGCATTTCTGATGGGTGTCATCAGCCACAGCTCAAGTGCATATCCAGCATCCCCCACTAGGTGACCATGAGGGATGTCCCCATTGGCAAATGTCTGGTACAGCTGTGTCAGATGCCAGATATAGGAATCATGGTAGCTTCCAGGGCAGCCAGCACACACATTCATTATTATGCCCAGGGCATCACACATGACCTGGCAGTTGATGGAGGGGAAACCCTTGCAGTTATAGTAGACCCTACCCCACTCACCAGCTGGTGCTTTGATGCATACGTGCGTGCAGTCTATTGCACCCACTACCTCAGGGTATTGCGCTATTTGCTGGAAGAGATGCATATTGCTGGCCAATACCTCACGGGAATTGGGGAAATATACATGATCACCAACATGTGCTGACATGGCATTCAGGAACTGGTGCAGTACCCTGGATGCTGATGCCTGTGATATCCCCATCATATCACCAGTTGGTTTCTGGAAGGTACCTGTTGCTAGTATTCTTAGGCCAACACATACCTTAGTTTCCACTGAGATGGGTTCCCCTCTGTTGGTTCTGTGTGTGAGGCGTGGCCTGCACAGCTCAACAATTTGCTGCATGAGGTCTCTGTCCACTTTATAGCGCTCCACTATCTCCAGCTCATGTAGCCCTTGGTAGGTTACCCTGGGCCTGTACACTCTTCTCCGTCTCCTCACTGTGGGTTGCTCAGCAGCATTCGCATTGTCACCATCCTCAGCATGTTGCATATGTCGCCTTATAACAGTAATGGCAGTCCCTAACATTTCTTTGTCTCAGTAAAGCTTTTTCAGTTTTCACTTCTATTAGCTTACTGCAGTGTTGCAGTGTCTCTGAGAAAAACATAGTGGAAAGTTGTTTGTTGAGTTTTAAGTGCTGGGTTGGGCTGGGCTAGTGTACTGCCTGTGTAATTGCTTGATTCTGATTGTTTTCACCTGGTAGCTCTGCTAGTACTCCCTGGTTAACTTCCTACTATTTGTTGTGCTTCCTTTTCCCTTTCTGTTTCCTCAGGGGGCAGTGCTGCGGAAACAAGCGCAAACACATGCACACCAGCTCATACACGCACACATGCTTACACGGACTACAACTTGGTTTTTCCTGCTAAAATGCATGCACACAGGTGCAAATGCGCTTACACAGGTTTCAACAACCTTACACTTGCTTACTCCGGCTTAAACACGTGCACACAGGTGCACACGCACACACACAGGCTTACTCAGTGTTACAGGGACACACGCATACATACACATTGCAGGCACTTCTACAAGAAACTTTAGTGTTCATTACATACACCTTCAATTTCTTGCCTTTAGCTAGAGTACCTGTTGACACACCTCTTCCAGTGATGAGTAATTGACAGCAGACACATGCCACTCTACTTCAATGAGCTTCACTTCTTTCAGACATACCCCCCTCATGATGCCACCTATCTTCTACTCTGATACTCCCCTTATCCTACTCCTAAACTCCACTGACTGTGCCCTTTTGCTATGTAAACTTGGGATTCACTATCCTTACCCTCATTTGCATAGGATTGCCTACTAATACTTGGTTACATCTCTTAGACTGTGCTTCCCCCCTTAGCAACCTCTACTCAGTAGCCATGTTGTCTTTGGACTGCCATTCCCTTGCATTGTATATTAGGGATTACTATAAAATCCACATTTGTGGATTTTAATTATTGGTTTTCTGGTTTCTAGAGCACAGCGAGTTTGCGCAGCGCTGCACTATGCTTAAACATTGGCGATCGGGATAAAAAAATATATATTTTATTTTAATTTTGCATCGGTGAACATTGCCAATGGCCATATTTTTGGCCATTGGCATACTTCCTCAACTGGATGCATCGTTTTTTGGAGCTGTCACGGCTCCGGTTTGCTATTTGCAGAACCATACTCAGTTGTCAATGGAGTACATTTCTGCAAATAACACTACACTTACTTGGACAGGTTCGGGTTTCCTGGATCGCAAATTTACCTCATTTGCATAGCTTTCGCCTGCAATTGAGGTAATTTGCATATCCTAGCCCTGTCCTTGTAAGAGTCATTTTAGGAGCTCTGTTGCACGCCCCTACCAGCTGTTCCTGGCTCGCACGGTGGACCTGTTGGCTGCATGGAGTCTTACTCTACTCTTAGACTCCGTGCAAGCCTTCTTGAATCTGGCCCCTTGTCATTGCATAACCCTAAGAGATAAATCATCATCCATTAAAAAAAGCACAAATTCTTTGCATCTACAAGGATGGCAGTTATACCATAACCAAGAATTATTAGCATACATTTGTTGCCATGTTTTAAAGAAACTTGAATCCTTTATAAACATACACTTTGGAATACTGCCTAACAACTCAGTAGCATTTGGGAATAGACCTTTTTAGTCATAAGGCAGCTCAACAAGAACATCTTTACTGAATTTCTCTCAATGAATCATGTTCATTGAAAGAACAAAGTTGCTTAGTTCTTCAGATCAGTAGGTAAAGGGAAAATGGCATCAGTGTAAATCAGTGTTCCTACATCCATTTCATTCCACAAGATCTTAGACTGAAACTTTTAATTTTAAATCGGCCTTAATTAATCAGGTAGCAGATTAGGCAGTGCCCAGAATATTATACTGCAATTCAATCATGGTAAATCAGTAGCAAGACCAATTTCTGATACTATCAGTTCCTACCTTCCATTTCCAAAAAGAGTATTTTTTTCAGGATGTCTGTATTCGTATATAGCAAAAGACTCAGCAAGGGATCTATGGCTTCTTCAACTATCTGTACTACTTAGTGGCTATATATGATCAGAGTGGTGGTCACTAAATAACCTGACTGTCATAGTTTAAGAGCATGGACACTGTGGAAAGAGGTTTTGTTTACTGAACATATTTCTGTCTTTGAAAGTATTAGTAAAAAAGGGGAGGTGTCAAATTACAAGAGGATTAGAGACTTTTGGCATGCATTTCTTGAATCTATCAAATGAAAGGGTTACTTTTTTCTTTGAGTCTTATTTCTTTAGACAGATTTGAATATTAGTTAGGTTTTAAATAATGACAGCATTATCAAATCTGCAAGTCTGGATAAATTTAAACCACCTTAATGACATTAGTTGGATATTTAGGTATCTTTAATGATTTTACATGGACTGACCCTAGTTTAATACTTTTGCTGTTGCATTATATAAATTGTATCTAGCATATCTGCACAATATTAGTTGTTTGCATGCTATGGTTCTATGTTCTTATTTGGTTTCTCACTTGATTCTAAGATGTCAGTGGTCAAAACTATGTAATGCTGAATAAACTTGGCTTGCAGAGTCCAGTTAACAATACAGTGTGTCAGCAACATAATCTTTGTAATATGGATGTATTGTTACCCTTCAATAGGTGTAGCTATCAACATTTGGCAAGTATTCTAAAATACAATGTAATATAATGATTACTTCTGGTTAAATTGCTTTGTAGATAGCCTTTCATAATATATTTAATACAAATGTAAATGTATTTATTTATTTATTAATGGGTAAGAGAAATGATCTTCAGACCCATTTCAGCTATGATGTTGGTACAATGAAAATGGAATATGTATGGACAGCATTTTTAGTTAGTCAGTCATCATGTTTTTAAAAGGGGGGAACAAAATAGAGTACCCATAAAAAATAAACGAACCACACACAGAACAGAGTTCAGAACTGAATCAGGGCTCCTAATGCTGTGCGGGAGAGAACCTAATCACTAAGCTACTTTTCTGTGTAGCTACTTCTTAGATTGACTAGTGTGCGTCATTTGTGTTTTAATAAATGTACTCTTCTGTAGATTAATATCTTCTAGATGACTAGAATATAATGGCAGCACAAACATGGGCCATAAAGCTGGCATCACAAATAATTTATATAAGCTATAATGTAAAAGGTAAGCATTGCTGAATAGCATCATAGAATTATAGCCTCTTAGAAAATACTAGAATTAGGCCCTGAGGTCATTTACACCTTGCCAGTACCCCCTTAGACTTTACCTCTTTCTTCTCAAGGAGCAATAGGCCACTCATATCAGTGGTGAATTTGCAGACACCCTTTCAAGTGTCTAACAAATTTCTGAAGGAAGATAGTGTGTCATATTGCTTAATGTGGAGTAGAAACATGTTCTTTTTTGGAGAAGGTTCCCGAGCACCCTATTAGCAGGATTGTGCAGTTAGAACTTGTCTGATTGAAGACTGCCAGAACAGGGCTCAGTTTTGAACTTTTTTCTGGTTAATTGGGTAACTTGTTTAAATCATTTTGTTTGTTTTCTATTGTTTTATATATATATATATATATATATATATATATATATATATATATATATATATATATATATATATATATATATATTTATATATATAAAAATTGCACTTTATTCATCTGCTTTTACTGTATTTGTGTTTCTTCCTACTTTATTACTAGGGTCATTGACTCTGATCTGGGATATATAATAATCCTTTCCTGTGCATTTAAAGTGTTTTTTGATTGTATCTGCTTTATTTTCTGAAAAAAAAAAAAATATATATATATATATATATATATATATATATATATATATACTTGTTTCCTGCCTTTCTAAGCTAGTATAGTCCAGTTTTCATGTTAGTGCTGAATTCAGGGCTGTGTTACAAATCTCTGTGTTTACCCATACCTTACTTGGATAGAAGGAAGTTTCTCTGTTCACCTGTGAGAGAGGGGAGCTTTGAGCAGCCTATCTGTCCCTGGAGGAGTGGTTTTAGCCCAGAAATTAGTAGTTTATTGGCCATTTTGGGCTAATTTCTATCTTTTTCATTTCCCTGCTATAAATAACGCAGTTGCCAAGTTTTGCGCGCCGGGCAGTGCAGGTTAGCTAGTGTAAAACTATTCCTGGCGCCACAAAGTCTCCTCTTCAATTTTTCCCTTGGAACTAGACAAACTTTCAACTTAAGCACTCATGCCATTCATTTCTCAGCCCGGCACTTTCTCAAAACTCATAGCAAGCACTTATAAACCCTAGCACTAAACCCTCATGTACTGTACAGAAGGACAAGGCTCTCTATTCGAACTTACCAGTCATCCAGTAAAACAGTTTACTGTACCTATTCAGGCATGTCAAAGGACAGTTTCAGGTGTACTCTCCAGTCCAACTGGTGAATCTGGGCATTTTGAGGCAATGTTACAACTGCCTCATGTACACAGACAACCCTCTCCTCCTGCCACCAAACACTAATACATGCGAGAGATACAATTACACAGCCAAACTGGAGACTAAGCTCTCTCAACCCAAGACTGGATCAGACAGTTAAGAGGAGAAGGGAAATACTTGCATCACACCACCAGTCTCACATAGACCCATTAAACCTGCACCGGCAAAAAACACACACAAATACATGAAAACCATACTCAGAGGCTCTAAATAAAAATCTGCAAAAGCAACAGAGACCTCCAAAGCAAACATCCAAGCAACCTCCACCCCAACACAAACCATGAAACACATACTTCACAAAACCAGTGTGCCATGCAATCACAGCCCTTAAGGCAAAATAACATACCCAACATACTAGTAATAGGTGACTCTATAGTCAGGCACACTGACGTCCCACTCACTAGGCTGAATAAGGAGAAGGTTACTGTTAGCTGCCTGTCGGGTGCCAGGATCTGCCACATAACACAAGCACTCAGGTCACTCCAGAACAAGTACAAATATGACTCTGTCATTGTCCATGTTGATGTGAATGACCTGAGCCGTACCTCCCTGGACTACATGAAAAGAGACATGGAAGAGCTCTCTGATCATGTAGCCCAAGCCGGTATGACCCTGACCCCGAGTAGCATCCTGCCCTCACTAAGAATGATACCACAGAACATATAAAACAATTCCCAAACCATCATACTGGCAGTTCTTAACAAAAGGTGAGTCACTGCAGTTAACAGAAGAAATTAAAACTAACGTCTTACTATCAGTTGATTACACCTCTAACACACAGTACTGAAAAAGATTTAATTGGAAATACTTACATAGAGCATTTTTAACACCAGATAGAATTAAAAAGATCAGTACTACTACAAATGTTTTTTGCTGGAGGTGTGAAAAGTCAAATAAAGCAGACTGGATTCATATTTTTTATGAATGTAATAAAATTAAATCATATTGGAATGGAATCAATCATTTTTACAAGCTTTATTTAATGAATCCTTTACCTTAACTAAAGTATTGATAATTCTAAATGTAAATGAAGGTCCCTACCTGAATAAGACAAATATGTATTTGTTATGGACAATACTTGCTATATCTAGGAAATGTGTAACCAGAAGGTGGAATTCAAATACACCCCCTGACCTTGGAAGAATTCTACACTTTATTGAAAACAACTGCATTGATGGAAATAAAAATCAAAGAACTTCAAATGTATCCCAGGTCATTGGTAAATTATCCTTGGAAGAAAATTATATCTTTGTTGGACACTCTGCAATAATCAATATTGTATCTCTGATAACTGATGTTAATTCTATATTTAATAACATACAGTGCATATAATTGAAAGTCAGGCTATTGTAAATATTGTATATAGTTGTTTAAAATGATATTTAAAATATTATGTAAATGTTATTTTAATTGAAAATAAAAAAAAATATTTGAGAAAAAAAAAAGAATGATATCACTGTATAAAGAAAAAATTCTCGATTTCAACAATTGGCTAAGTTTCTGGTGTCATTCAAAGGGGATCCAGTGTCTGTCCATCTGGGATGACATGCCTGACAAGCCACGCAGCTTCGCTATAGATGGCTTGCACCTGTCACCCTTAGGCTTTTGAATACTGGCCAAGGCTCTTGCCACCCCCATAGTGCCTTTTTTAGGCAAGGATCAAAAGAAAATCCCACTGCTGTAAATAGCACAAGTAACAAAAAACTGAGGGTAATATTACTCAATGCCAGAAGTCTAAACCTCAAAATGCACGCACTCCAGGCACTCCTCAGTATGGAGAAAATCGATATATGTGCAGTTAAAAGAAACCTGGTTTAAGGCTCCAGAGAGCACCCCAGCACTACCAGGCTACAACAAAAGATGGGGGTGTATCCATATTCATTAAGGATACCCACACCTCCAGGTTAGTGGCACAGCACAATGCTTCAGAGATCATCCACGTGCAACTAATAATGGGCAAAACTGCAAATCAAATTGTAGCTTACTACTGATTGACCACCATGTCCCAGGACCCCCATTCCGCGTTTCTGCAAACACTGGGAAACATAAAGGTCCTACCAAACACCCTAATATTGGGTGATTTAAATTACCCAAACATTAACTGGGAGAACTACTCAAGTACTAACTCTCTTGCCCAACATTTCCTAGAATTTATAAACTCAAATGCCCTGGTTCAACTGGTCAACACTCCCATCAGAGGTGACAACATATTGGACCTGGTCATTACCAACATGGGCAACCAGTGTTCCACACCAGAGGTCAACCCCTTGCTGGATAGATCTGACCATAAACAAATAACTTTGGATATCCAAATTCTGCCCCCACCCCCAGACTATGAAACCATCATAAAAAACTTTTCAAAAGCAAACTTCACATTACTTAAGACCGAGGTGGAAAGTTTCAAAGCCCTCATGCTGAAGGATAACACTGTCCAAGCTGCAAAATCCTTTACTAATGCATTCTACGGGCACCTACAAGAATGCATGGATCATGCCATCACAAGCAAAATCAAGACTCACTTCTCCAAGAAAATGAAACCAGTCTGGTGGACTACTGCCATAAACAAGCTATACAATACAGGGAGGAAACTAGTACAGAAAAGAGTAAAATCCCAAGAAGGGAAGGCATCCCTGATCAGTATCAGCAAGAAGCTACGATCCCGCATAAAATTATCCAAGGCGAGCTTTGAAAGAAACATTGCCAAGGACTCCAAAGATAACCACAAGGCATTCTTTAGCTATGTCAATAATCTAAGTGGCAATGCTTAGATCAGCTCGGAGTTAGTGCAAAATGGCACAAAATACACTGAACTGACTGATATTGCCACCATCCTGGCAGACAGGTTCAATGCAAACTTCACCCCCCCTCTCATCCCCAAAAGGGCCCCTAACCATACCAGAAGAATGTAGAGTCTCTGAAATCACAGACACTCAGGTTAAAACAGCCTTCTCTAAAGCCAAAAACACAGCACCAGTGGGACTGGACGGCGTCCCAGGCTGCGTCCTACATGAGCTCAAAGACAAACTAACCCCTCACCTAAACACACTTTTCAAACTCAGCCTCTCCACAGGCTACGTACCCATAGAGTGGTGCACAGCAATGGTTATTCCACTCCACAAAGGTGGAGCCACAACAGACCCCAGGAACTATCGCCCTGTAAGCCTGACTAGCTTGGTCTGCAAGGCTATGGAGCACATCATCATGGAACTCATTAACAGAGACATTGGGAACCTCCAAACACTAGACCCTACCCAGTTCAGCTTTGTTAAGGGCAGATCACGCCTCCTAAACCTGGTGGACTTCTTTGAGACGTTACTAAGGCTATAGACAAGGGAAAGGTGGTAGACACAGCCTACCTATACCCTGCAAAGGCCTTCAACACCATTCCCCATTCTGGTATTATAGACAAGCTCACCAGCCTGAACATAAACCCCTATGTCACAAGATGGGTTGCCAACTGGCTCACGGACAGAACCCACATGGTGAGAGTTGCAGGAGCTAGGCCCGACTCTAAACTGGTTACAAGTGGTGTTCCCCAGGGATCAGTCCTAGGACCCCCTCCTGTTCACCATATACTTCTCAGAGGTACAGGCAAGCACAGGAGGACTATGGCTGACCAAGTTCGCAGACAACTGCAAACTAGTGGATATAATTGACTCTCCGGCTAACATAGACATCCTCCAAAAGGGTCTCACTGAGACAGATACCTGGTGTCAAAATCATGGCCTCAAGCTAAATGTCCAAAAGTGCATAGTCATCCCCTTTGAAAAAAACAAAGTACCCACAAACTACCACATAGGTGGTATTCCCTTAAATATGGAAGATGCAATAAGGGATCTGGGGAACCAAGTAGTTTGTAATCTCACCTTTGATAATCACATTGCCAAAGTGGTTAGAAAATCCTTCTACATGGCCCACCTAATCACAAAATGGTTCGCATTCAGATCAAAAGAGGTCATTGTGCCCCTCTACTCATCACTCATCAGACCCATCATAGAGTACAATGCCCCATTTGGGATGTACCTTACAAGACACCTGCAACAGCTGGAAAGACCACAGAAGTACCTCACCAAGAGGATCACTGGCCTCAAACAGATGTCCTATGCAGCTTGACTGAAGAAACTCCAGCTGTACTCGGTTGCATTCCGCCTACTCAGAGGTGATCTCTGCCTGACATACAAGGCCATGTCCAACCCAGAATTGATGGACATGCTCCACCTAATGAAATCCTTATCCCCTCGAGCCACATGCTCTAGGGATCTAAACCTCACCACAACAATAAATAGGACATGCTGGAGGGATAGATTCCTGTCCCAGAGACTTCCCATGCTTTGGAACAAGATTCTAATCTACATTAGGCAGAGCTCCTTGCTAACACTCTTCAAGAGAAACCTTGATGAGTGGATGGGAAACAGAAAGTTTATCCTGGGGATCACTTCACTGGCTCTGCTGGACAGAGGCACAGGGAGCTAATCTAAGGGGGAGGCGAAAGCCAACACATTCTGGCTAGGCTTATAAATGCCTTCAGGCAGATAGCCTAGTACCTACCTATAAACCTATGAACCTATAATCTAGTGAAGTGATAAGCATTGATGACAAATCTGTCTCTCCACCATGCCTTGCTTATTTGATGAAGCAGGGTTAGATCTTTATCTGTGTTTCTAGTGTTAGTTGGACTGCTTGATTTGCGGAAATATAAAAAAAACTTGGATCCCTAATGGCTCAGAAGGTAAGGCACAGATTGCCCCTAAGGAGTCTATAGGACAGTGAATAAAAGGATAGTGATTCCAGGCTATCCTGGGGGCTCATCTCTTTTAAACTTGTGATCTTTTCAGTTGCAGACCTCTACAGTTTTTACAGTTACTTGATATAACTAGTCAAATATGTTCTAAAAGGGACACTGTATTAAATAACAGGTCTGTTCAATGCAAATATAGCAGGGTAATAATTTCCTTGGAGTCATATAAAATACCTTTTACAGTCAGCTGTGCAGATAAAAAAAAACATAACCACTGTAAATGATTGTGAAAGGCAAGTGAATTATCTATCCATGTCTGAAGTTCTATCAGCACACTTTCATGAAGAGGGATATCGTCCTTACTATATTTATAGCTGAAGGGTATATGTGATGATGTCACATTTTTTAGTATTAAGTTTTAACCCATTATTTGAGCAACAGTTGTTCAAATATGTAAGTTCCAGTTCGAGCTTCTAGATATCAGAGGGGGACTTGAAGATGACCTTGAGTTTGCAGTCTTCCAAAACTTGACTAGTCAGAGATCCTCATTTGTAATTTGGAGAACTGAGAAGTAGATGCCAAATAGTAGAGGTCCCATATTAGAGCTCTGAGGCACATCACTGGTCACCTTCATGTTTACTGAGGATGTACTTGACACCTTCACTACATGGGTTTTATTTTATTTTATTTTTATTTTTATTTTACATTTGTTGACCGGGCTAGTCTAACTGGATATATGTCCATTTTTAGTAGAGGCCCGGGGAGAAAAGCTCCAAGCATTAGTGGTGACAAAGATTACAATATATAGTAATAGTCAAAACAAATTACAGGACATTGTTACATTGAGGTTGACATAAGTTATTTAGAGTACTTAGTAGGTTAACACACAGATCAAATAATGTGAGCAAAAATTTGAGAGAGAGCAATCAAAAAAGCAAAGACAATATTGAATTGTAAAAAAAAAATTTACAGGTATGTGACATAAAACAGTGGAGTATAGAAGTGTAAGGAGAGCAAAAAGGGGAAGGAGACAACAGTCGGTATATCAGTCAGGGTTAGAGCAGGGGCAAAGCCAGTGATTTTTAAGATATTCTTTAAGATGCTTTTTAAAGAGATGAGAGGAAGCAAGAGATGAAAGTTCACTAGGAAGCTGGTTCCAGCTTTTTCCTACTGTGTTGGCGAAAAGTGAGTCCCCAGGTTTGTTTTTAGATTTAATAGTAGAGACTAGAATTTTGTTAGCTGAGCGTAGAGTTGCAAGATTTTTGTAGGGGATAATCAGCTTAGAAAGGATTGGGGTATTATTAGGGTGATAAAGGATCTTTTGGGTGATAACAAGTTGTTGACAAAGTAGTAGGTTCTGCAGTTCTAACCATCCCAGTTGTTTGAGGTTATGACAGTGGTGAGTTCTGAAAGGGGTGCCAGTGGCAAATCTGGTTATGCTATTGTAACTAGTAGAAAGTTTGGCGAGGTTGTTTCTAGATAGGTTGGTATATATTGCAGAAGCATAGAAAATGGTAGAGATTAGGTGAGTCTGGGCAATAGTGATTCTGGCTGAAGGGGTAAGGAAGGGTTTGATTCTGTAAAGGGTGCCTAGTTTTTTGTTGACAGACTTTATAGTAGCATTAATATGGTAATCATAGCTAAGGTTGTTATCAATTGTTACTCCCAGTAGACAGGTTGTAGTGTCAGGGGATATGTTAGTTCCATTGCTAGAGGTGACTGTGAAGTGTGGATGAGGTGACCTATGAGTTGGAGCAAAGAGCAGGAATTTTGTTTTTTTGGGGTTTAAAAGGAGACAGTGTTGCATAAACCAATTTTCAACACTGTTAAATACTATTTGAGTGAGGGACTGGAGAGAGGTTATGGACTTGGCTGAACAAATTAAAGTCGAGTCATCTGCATATTGTATGCAAGTGGCTTGAGGAATTTTGGTATGTAAATCATTAATAAACAATGAAAAGAGAAGGGGTCCTAATATAGAGCCTTGTGGTACTCCAATGTTCACAGGGAGGGAAGAAGAAAGAGTATTGTCCCAAAGTACTGCTTGTTGTCTGTTTTCAAGGTAGGATTTAAACCAATGTAGTGCTTGTGTATCGAGTGATTGGGCTTTTAGTATGTCAATAAGCAAGTTATGGTTCACCATATCGAAGGCTTTTGAGAGGTCAATAAACAGTGCAGAGGAGAAAGTATTATTATTACAATTTTTGTTTATGGAGTCAGAAAATGATAGCAGGGCAGTTGTTGTGCTATGAAATGGTCTAAAACCATGCTGGCAGTCTGCAAGTAAATTGTTATGGAGAAGGTGGGCAAGTAGTTGTTTATGTATGCACTTTTACATTATTTCCATTATTCCTCACTGAATTTACTGTTCATCTGACTACAGCTGATTCAGCTTATTTATTATGCTGGCATGTGCTATGGTGTCAAACACATTAATTAAGTCAACATAAAATGTATGGCAGCACATCCATCATCCACTGCTTATTTTATCCACAAGAGGAAGTTTATCAGAATCATTAGACAGGTTCTAACCTTAACAAAGGTGAACTACAGGAGATCAAGCTTTACAACATTATTGACATTATTATTAATTAGGTATGTTATGATATATTCCATGGCCTTGTGGATGGGGCTGTTAGGATAATGGAAATGTAGTTTCCTGGTCTGTGGTGGATCTGCCTTTGTGGACTAGTATCACAACAGCTTTATGCCATACTTCAGAGACAAAGCTAGTGGCTAAGCTCAGTTTGAATAGATAGCTATAGGAGTTGGTCCACTAGAGTATGTTTTATACTGTTACTCAGGAAGTCAGATATATTATCAGGCCCCATGGATGATTTTTTTTTTGGGGGGGGGTACATTTATATTTATTTATTTATTTATTGACATTTGTTAACTGGGTTTGTCCAACTGGGCTTGTGGCCCATTTTCAGTGGAGACCTGAGGAGGAAAGCTCCAGTAGTACATTTTAAACAATATTGATATAATAGCAGTTATAGCAAATAGATTTACATATGTTGGGTTACATGCATAAAGTTAAAGTGCATTAAAATGAAGCTAAGTAACAATTTTACATTGATATAGTTTAATAGGTCAACAATAAAAAAATGTTGTTTGTATAAAATTATGCAAATGCATAGTAGACACATTGGAGAGAGACATGTAATGCGGTACTAAGTATGGTCCTTTTGAGGGTACATAAAGGGAAGGAAGACTAGGTAGGGGCATGGCAAGGGCATGTTCTGGAATTGAGAAAATAAGCTTTTAGTTCATTTTTAAAGTGTGAGGTATGGGAGATTGAATGTAAGTCAAGGAGAAGTTTGTTCCAAGCATGGGCAAGGGAGTGTTTGTAGAGTAGTTTGCTACTGACCTTTTTGGGTAGTAGATATCAAGCAATTGTTGGTTAGAAGTACGGAGGGTCCGGGATGGGATGTAGTTGGAGACTAAGGAAGATAGAGATGGACAGAAGGAGGGTTTATAAAGAATAGAGTGTAGCATATGAAATTGCTAAGATAGCAGAAAATGGGGAAGTTCAAGCCATTGAAGAGAGTTTAAAGAAATGCAGTGGTGTGAGTTGTATGGGGAGTTAGTAATGAATCTGTCTATTTTATGGTAAGTCTGTTGGAGTTTGTTTAGAGTGGAGGCCTGGATATTGGTAAGAACTGGGGTGGCATATAAGAGGGAGGGGAGGAGGAGTGCCTGGCCCAGGGTAAGTCTAGATTCAGGGGATAGGAAGTTTTTGTTCCGATATAGCAGACCTAGTTTCTGTTTTTTTATATACATTGGAGCATGTGTAGGTTGAACTTTAGTTTGTCATCGATAATGACCCCTAGGAGTTTTGTGTGGGTGTCAGGTTGGATAGTTGTATTGTTAGAAGATGTAATAAAAATGGAGGTTTTGTGATGAGAAAGAGAACAGGGAAAGAAAAGTAGGAGTTTGGTCTTTTTGGGATTTAGGATCAATAGGTTGTGAGAGAGCCATTGTTCAGTGGATAGTAGGGCCTGTTGGGCCAGGGAGTGTAGTTCAGGAATGTTATTTGAGATGGATATAAGTGTGGAGTCATTGGCATACTGAATAAGGGAGGGTTCTTTGCATGAGGTGTAAAGATCATTGGTGAAGATGTTAAACAAAAGGGGTCCCAAGATGGAGCCTTGGGGAACACCAGTGGAGATGGAAAGGGAAGGTGAGGAGGATGAGAGACATTTGACAGATTGTTCCCTGCCAGATAGGTAACTATTAAACCAGGCAAGTGCAGAGGGGGCTAGGTGGAGATTTGCGTGTTTGGATAGTAGTAGAGGATGAGAGACAGTATCAAAGGCTTTGGATAGATCTAGGAAGAGACAGGAAATGTGTTTATTGTTGTCTAGGGCCTCTGCAATGATATGAGTGAAAGAGAGGAGGGCAGTGGTGGTGCTGTGGTGAGGATAAAATCCCTGTTGGGTAGGGGTAAGTAAGTGGTGTGTGAGGAGGTGATTGAGAAGCTGTGAGGGAATACATTTTTCTAATATCTTGGAGAGGGGGGGACAGAATGGCAATGGGTCGGTAGTTTGAGGATTCAGTGGAATTTCCACCTTTATGAAGAGGGATAGTGAAGAAAGATTTCCAAAGGGTGGGGACAGTTGATTCCATAATAGATCGATTAATTAGCATACATATAGGATAGGCAATTGAGTCAGCAGCAAGTTTGAGGAATGTAGGAGATAGATTGTCAGTGGAAGGAGAGCAAGGTTTTAGCTTGAGTAGTAGAGATTTGATGTAAGTAATGGGAACTGGCTCAACAGAAAACAAAGCTGTGTTAGTGGGACTTGGAGGGGTGGGTGTAGAAGTAAAGTTTGGCTTAGAGGTTACTAGATTTTGGATGGAAGAGATAAAGTGTTTGTTTAGGAGGGTAGCTGTTTCCTGAGAGGAAGAGTTAGGGTATGGGGAGGGATTAGAGGACTTTCCAGGATAGAGGATGTTGTTGAGAGTTGACCAACATTTTCGAGGATTGGATTTGTTGTTAAGCTGAGCAGAGCTATAGTATAACTTTTTGTCATTAGTTGTATGTTTTTGCAAGGTTCCTCAGTTGCCTGTACTTTTGAAGAAAAGTTGGTTGTTTAGTTTTAGTCCAGGTTTTCCAAGCATGATCTCTTTGTTTCATAAGGGAACTAGTCTCTTTGGAGAGACAGGGAGCATGGTTTGATTTTACTCTGATCTTCCTAGAGGGAGCTAAGGAGTTTAGAGTATTCATGAAGATGCTATTGTAAGTGCTTACAGCATCGTTTAGGGGGAGGTGTTTTAGAATGGACCAATCTATGTTGTGGAGAATGGAGTTAAATTGGGATGAATTGAAAGTTGATAGTTTTCGACAGTCTTTGATAAGGTGGGGTTTAGGAATATAGGAGTAGTGTCTTAAGATGGCAGTAGGGAGATGATCACTGAAGGAGTCAGGTAAGGTGGTAGGATTGTGGAATTGGTGGGGGAATTGATAAGGATCCAGTCTATGATGGAGCTGGAAGTGGAATTTTTATAGCGAGTGGGAGATGTTATAAGTTGGTGGAAGCCGTGTAGGTGGATACTGATTTGGGGGGAGTCAGTTGTGAGTTTGGACCAATCAATGTTGACATCACCAAGGATAAGTGTCTCATATGGTATTTTGTGGGAGAACCAGAAAAGGATGTTTTCAAGAATGGGCAAATTGTTACCAGGGGGAAGGTAGATAGAGGCAATTGCAAGTTTTTGTGGGGATTCAGATGGCAGTTAAGGATGATGATTTAGTAAGTGTTCTTCGGTTATGATGGAGTGGTTGACATTCTATGATATATATAAACTTTGTGCATTTTTAAGGGTGAAATTTGCACTGAATTTGATAGATAGTGTGTTGGCTATCTCTACTGGATCTGAGTAATGTTTGATATTATTCCTTAATTTGCTGATGTAACAATGTGTAATTGTCTTTAGCTTCTGATGTTAGTCAAAGTTCATGGGATGCCTTTGTATTCCTGATGGAGCTTTTTAGTTCTTTCAGTGGCTTTTTACTGTTAACATTGATTCTGTTTTTTAGGAGGGAGGGAGGGTATTTATTTATTTATTTAGTTATTTGTTATTTGTTTTGCTATACATTGGCTTTGATTTCAAAAACTTGCTCTCAGTGTAAGTGATCACTTACACTGAAAGCAGGTGTTTTGTAAACCTGTCCTCTTGTAAACCTATTTATAGATAGGCTTTAGACCAATGTAAGTCACTTATACTGAGAGCAGGTCTTTCAGAATCAGGGCAGACTTAAACTGAGAGATTCTTTTGGAATCCAGTCAATTTTAAGAAGCTTTTTTTCTATTTTTTTATTTATGTATGTGAACAAACATGCTGCTTAACTTTTAAACTTCACATTTTGTTTGGATCGGGTAGATACTGCAAGGACAATGCATTTAGGTGCACACAGTGTTTGTTTTTGTAACTATTTGCTGTGACAGTATCTTGTGTAATACAGTTGAACTTGAATTTTGTGACTTCATCATAGAAATGTTGAAGGTTTATATGTTTGAAGTCTTTGAACTTTGTGATACCTGCATCAAATTGTTTGGAGATTGTTGCTGTTGTGTCTTTTGGCTTTTGCTGGTTAGGGGTCGCCACAGCGGAACTCCGGTCCGCTAATGATTGGCAGTGGATTTTTTACGTGCCGAGTTGCCAGCCTTGACACACAACTTTCAATGAAGGTATGCCCATTCATGCATGTCTCCACACAGAAGACGCTCTAGCTGAGAATCGAACAGGAGAACGTCTTACTGTGAGGCGACAATGCTACCGCAGCACCACCACCGCAGTACTTATGAAAGAAAATATTATCAGTTTGTTATTGGATTTAACTAGTTGAAGGTGATCTCAATGCCATGATGATAAGGACTAGGTCAAGAGTATTATGCCCTCTAGTGGAGTTCTTAAAAATGTGGTCCATGGAGTCTTTGTTTAAGAAATGAAACAAGCTTTAGGTGTAACGTATTGCTGAGGTATAGGTATCCCAGTTTATTGCAGGGATAGCTAACGTCACCTTGGATAATGGAATTCCTGTTGATTTAGATTTCACCCAGTGTGTTTATGAAACTAACATGCTTTTCTGGGAGCACTGAGTGGGTCATGTAACATGTTTTGATCTGACATTTGGTACTCATTACTGTGATTTGGATCTCATTAAGTTTAGTTTCTGGGTCTCTAAGGCTCTGCCTAGAAGTGACGTGGTCCCTAACAAAAATGGCTACTCTACCACAAGTTACACTATGCTACAAAGTGTGGTGGGTGCATATCCCTAGAACTGCAGGAGTACTTTCTGTATTTTTAAACCAAGTTTCTATAATAACAGGCACACATTTCTGTACTCCAAATACAGCAGGGCCTCAAGATCAGGCAATTTGTTATTTAGAGTCCTGACATTGAGTACAGCTACCAGAAGCATAGCTGGTTCAACCGCCAGTAGTATGAATCAGTATGAATCAGTACCTCCTCATCTCTTCAAGTGAAGAGCAAAAAAAAAGCAATTCACTGTAATAAGTTAATGCATGACACATCACCCAATCCAAGCTACTCAGGTGTCCTTTCTGCCCCCCAACCAACCTATTTTAGCAATAAATAAACAATAAAAAAAAAAAATTATTTTCAACTGTAGCAAAATGTTTTCTACAAATGTAGCAAACAGTTGCTACAGTTTAGACCTTGCCTGCAAGGAGTGCTACATTGCTTACAGTTTAGCAAATATAAAAAAAACTGTAGCAAACTAAGCAGTTGCTACAGTTTAGACCACACACACAGGCTTGACAGCAAATACAACACTGGCTATTAAAAGCCTGTATTCCGTTAAACAGAGATTAAGATCCAGATTTGCTGATCATGCCTCCAATACTTTGCGCCCAAGGCAGTTGCCCCTCTCACCCCTCCCTAGCTGCACAACTGCGAGCCACCTTGACATGGTCTGGTAGTATAGTTGTTTGTGTTAGGCTAGGAGAAAAATTAAATAGCCTTTACCTGTATGTGGAAGCACTGAAATGAGAGGTGTGATCCATTCCTGGCAAAGCAAAAGGGGCTGTCTAACATCTGCTCCCATTCTGCATATACTGGAGCGTCCCTAGAATTATAGTAAATATGCAGCCAATTCTTGAAGCCGCTCTTCTTTTTCCTATACTTTGGCATTATTCAAGGAGAAAGATGGATTCCATTCAAAAACATTCCTACTTGCATTTGTGGCATGCATGTGGAGCTCTGTCATTCATATGCACATAAAGCACATTCATAAGGCACAGTAGTGCAGAGGTTAGCACTGTCACCTCACAGCAAGAGATTCTCCAGTTCATTTCTTGGCTGGGTGCCTTCTGTGTGGAGTGTGCATGCCCACCCTACATTTGTGTGGGTTTCTTCTGGGTGCTCCAGTTTCCTCCCACATTCCAAAGACATGTGTCTGGAGTATTTTTCCCCAGACCTGAAAATGGGCTCTGTCCCAGTCATACTTTCCTGGTAAACAAATAATAAATAAATAGACCATAATCCTATTTGTATAGCTTTATGGGCCCTTACAGTCCTTGATATGTCAGAGATCCTGCCTTTCGAAAGGCAAATCACTTTTGTCTTCTCTTTGACGAACCTTGTAAGAGTGGAGTTGGTATGTCTGCCAATAGAGTCACCAATTACTAGTACACTTTATTAGAAGTGTACCCAAGTGCACTAATTTGGGAGTAGTTAATTACTTGGTAACCATTTAGTGTGCTAGTGTTAATAGTGTTGTAGCTAAGTGCACTCATTTTTGATTAGTTAATTACCTGGTACCCTTTACTGTGCTAGTGTTAATAGGTGTTATAGTGTTTGGTTTACTAAGCCCTAGATTTACTAAGTCTTTGCCGGTGTGAGTAGGGACTTTTTAATAGCATCAGCGTGTGACAGTTTACTGTGTATTTGCATGTAATGCAGTGATAGTGTTTGTTGCACACAGGTTGTGTTTTTTTCAGGCTACGTATTTGCATCTCCCACATATTCAAAACAGTGAGATAAGCAATAATTCATTGCACCAAACAATTATTGCACTGCTTTAGTATACCAAGTTGTATGACACTAGAATCTGACCTTCAATTTTAGTCTGAGAGTACAGTAATTTATTAATAAGTGGCTTGCACTTGTTTAAAAAAGGACAATCAATATTAGGGAATATGGCTTAAGAATTTTTGTTTAAAATGACTCTCATTTGGAGCATAAGAGGGGGAAAGAAATAAAGATAGGAAGTATTAAAATAATTCCCTGTTATCTAAAATAGTACTCAACCCAAATCTAGCTAGTAGACAGTGAGGGAATATAGCTACAGTCTCTTAAATGGTATATGAATGACTAGGTTTGTAGAGAACTTTATACTGAAATAGCCTGTGTTTATTTACTACACTGTTGCAGAGTGCTGCACAGAGTCACACCTGGTGTTGTTTATACCAGCAGAGAAAACAAAAGAAACAAACAGAAAATTAGTTAATAATTCATCGAAAAATGCCTTCTTACAGAATACAGCACTAGCTTATTTTGCTGCCACACAACTACTACAACTGCTTTTAGAAGTTGAAACTTGACCAAAATCTAGCTAGAAAACATATAAGACACTGGAAAAATTCATGAAAAACAGAGCAAATCTCTACATCGGACAACAGAAACACTTTAGCAATGCAGGAACACCAAGGCCACCACAATCCAGTCATCCAAAACCCCATATATGCACACAGGGTTGGGTGTTTCTTAACAGTCACAATCATGTAGAGCCAAGGTTTACCCCACCAGGTGGTGAGCCCTTTTGCTGTAGTTCTTCCACACCACACACTCACATGCACACTCATAACTATGGTCAATTTAGAGTGTCCAGTCTACCTACTGCATGTTTTTGGAATTTGGGAGGAAATCAGAGCATGCAGAAGAAACCCACATGAACAAAGAGAGGATATGTTCCCCACACAGAAGGGACCCTAGCCAAGAACTGAAATGGAGAACCTCTTGCTGTGAGGCAACATCACTATCCACTGTGTCACTGTGCTACTGTGCCAGAAACACAACAAAATATATTTTTGAACAAATATTAAAAATGCACATTAAAACAGAATAAAATAGCATTTAAACTGTATAAGTCACTAAACAGCTATACGTGTAACAGGAACTAGAACTTTCCCACTGTTTGGATGAGGAATTAGCTCATTAGCAACAGACCATATGCTCTGTTCACACCATACTTCTCAACTTGTTAGAGCAAGAAATCTAGAAAAAGCCATGTATAAAAGTGGGACAAAGGCCCAAATATAGGGACGATTTTTCAATGCTGCTCTTACAAACTTAGAAATTTGATAGAATAATAGGTTTTGCATTAGCATGATTTTTCTGAAGGGTATGAAGTCAGAAACTCAAATGTTTGTCATTATTTTCTAATTTCAGTCTTTAATAATTTGCCACTATTTTGCCAGAAAAACACAATTTTATGATAAACGAGCCAGAAATATGAGGCAAAAATGTGTACATTCTGCAAAAATCTGTACAGTTGAGAGGTATGTATCATACCTAACATTGCCTTTAAATTAAGGCAATAAACTGTCTATGTCACTTTGTTTATCACAGCAGGGAAAGTAAAAGAACCCAATAGAAAATTAGTTAAGAGTTCAGCCAAAAATGACTACATCCGCAATGCAATTGCATTTTATTTCTCAACCACATAACCATTCCCATTGGTTCCCAGAAGCCAACACTTGACCAAAAATTAGTTGGAAACTTAGCAAAATTTAGCAGAAGCATCGCAAAACACTAAATCAAATGGCAGAAATGCTTTATGAATGCCAGGCCATTGTATAAACACAACAGACCATTTTTTCATTTAACCAAACAGCAAAAAATGTAGCAAAACAGAATAAAATAACACATACTGTGTAACTCACTAAACAACTATAAGTGCAACAGAAAACATGACTTTCCTACTCTTTAGGTGAGGGACTAGCTCAAAATACTAGCTTTATCAATTGCAGACCATGTGCTCTGTGAACAGACTACTGGAGCATTTAAATTAAGAGAACCAACGGTCTGTCTCACATTATTTATCCAAGCAGGAAAAGACCAAGATGTGTACTTCCAAAACCCAACAACTTTTTATTTCTCTTTTTTATTTTTGAGCTTGCCACCAGTATTTATTTATTGATTGTTATTGTTAACTGGGATAGTCCAACTGGGCAGTGATTAATGCTTTTCAGTACTGCCCCAGGGAGAAAAGCTCCAGTAACAAAATAGGAAATTTTATACAAGAGAAAAATGTAAAGCTTAATGTTACCATTAGAGTATATGATAGCAGTTTTACACGCACGCACACACACACACACACACACACACACACACACACACACACGCACGCATGCACACACACACACACACACACACACACACACACACACACACACACACACACACACACACACACACACACACATCTGCAATCAGAGGTTCATTGCATACTAATAGAAGACAATTTGGCATATACAGTGATGTTTAAAATTTCAAATTACAATTTTGCATGTATGGTGAAATAAGAGAGAGAGAGATGATGTGGGAGATATGAGTAGAAAGCAGAGAGTTATGAGGAAAGTTGAATAGTTACCTTTGAGATTAAGCCCACAATGCCCAGATGATAGTCCAGCACTATAACCACAACATTAAACTCTAAATGAAAATGACAATTGCTTCTGTATCACTGTTGTCCTAGTTATTCTATACAAATGCAAATATTGTGCAGTCTATAGAGTAAGAATACAAGTTCATTATCCCCAAAGTTCTGCAGTCTCTGATACAGTACTTTCCCAATATGTAACTGCACTGGATTTGACTAAATCCATATGATTATCTGAGTCTAAATATTATGTGAGCCAGTGAAGTTCAATACTCAAAGCTTAAGCACTTAGAGGGAGGGTAACATGATATCAGTCACAAGGCAGAAAAGGCAGTAAAATATATGGTGCCAAACTAGGAAAGATTAGTATCAAGTAACGTACATCTGTTTATCTTTGTATATATCTGTGCAGGACAACAAAGTATCCTTCAATACTTGAACATAAAATAGTGCAAAGATAGTGATGTAAGGTTTATTGGGTGTCAAATCCATCCAACTCTTCAGCTACTCATTGTGAATCTGCCCATCGCATAGAAGTACTCAATCACAATGTTCTCCTCTCTGAAGCTTATTTGAGCCATTCCAGCAATCTGTGTTTAAATACTGCATTGGGCAGTATGTTCAAAAACTATCCACTCTTTCAGTTTGATAGCATTTTTTATTTATTTTTATAAAGCAAAAATACATTTAGATGGAAGTTTTTTTAAATATTACTCTACTTCATGTAAAAATTAACAGAACAGCAGTGTCTGCATCAACATGCAGCTTCTAAACAATAATAAGTATGAAAAGCTAAGGTCTGACATTATTAGCTGGATGACATGAAAATCACAAATTTTAAGATAAATATGGCAAAAATATGAGGCAAAATCAGAGTCATTCTGCAGAATCTGTGACATTTGAGAAGTATGATCCTTAGTACCTTTTTCTATACACACTTTGTCCATTGCCATCCTCAGAACACATATATTATTCTTGCTTCTTCTTTGCCACATCTACAGCAGTGACTATTTTCTTTCCTTCATTCTTTCATCAGTTGTTTAGGAGTAAGATGCCATCTCTCTAACATATGCAGCATCAGGTCTCCAGTCCCATTTATCTTCTGCATGTGGCGGTTTATCTGTAGTACTCTTTTCTATTCCTCTGCATTGGTTTTCAATCCATCGTCTTCTTCTAAGCATCTCCTTAATTCCCTGACCCCTGACCTATTTTCCTTTCCTTCTAGATCTTTGTACATAATTCTATTTCTTTATTTTGTCATTTCTTCTCTTTATTTTTCATGGTGCCTTTCTCATTTTCCTCAAATTTCTTCTCTGCTTCCCACTTCCATCTCTTCCTCTACTACCCTTTTCCAGTCCTCCTTTAGCCTTAAGATGTTCTTTTCCATTTCCCTTTGGTTTTAAGTTGCTTCTCTTCTAGGTTTTCAATATACTGTTTTGCTGTCTGAGCTCATCTAAGTTTTTAAATGTCGGTTTGCTTCCATCCCCTTCCAATAGCAGATTGGCCACTTTTTTATCCAATATCATTTCCATTTCTCCTTCTAATTTCTTCCTAAGGTTCTGTCCCCACCAGTTTTTCTCCATATCTCGTGCCCTTTTCTGTCTCTCTAAATTGTGATGGCTAGCTCTTTCATTGCTGTCTCATTTTGTCCCTGACATTCTCACTTCAATCTCTGCCTCTTTCAATGTAGTTTGGCATCTCTTTGTGTGCTTCTATTCAGTACAATATGTAAGAGGAGAGGACATATGTGGCTAAATGTGGCATCCCCCATCCCTCCCCTTACTTTTGTCAGGCCTTGGTTTATTTGTCGTTATCCTCTTGCTTCAACCCCTGTTTATCCATTTTAAATTTCTCTTTTTGCATGTTTTGGAATGTACATTGGATCTACTTGAGTGTTCCTTACATATGCAGTATTAATGGTGGTACTATCATTCTGACCACATTTACCCTCGCTGGTATTTTGAAGCTCACCTTAATGCTCAAGCGCTGTTTTCATTTTATCCATCAGTTTTTTTCAGGTTTTTCTCTATAGTGTCTTCTATGGTGGATCCAACATATTGCCTGAAGTATCTGGTGGAAGCCTGTGTCTGTTATCTCCAAAACCTCTCTTCTTCTCTTTCCTTCTACTGCCATCACTAAAGTATTTATCTTATTATGCTGCTGATATGCAATTGTTTAAAGGTCTGGAAACCTGGATCTGTTGCTGATAGGGCTACCTCTACAGCCTCTGACCATGTACAGTACTCTGCATACAGAAGACATTTGGAGTCAATCTCTCACACCCTCCTCTGCTTATTCAATCTGTCTCTTACACTCCTCTATCAAAAGTGTAAATAGTACAGGTGATAGTGGGAACCCTGTCACATTTCTAGTGTTCACTTTGATTCTTCCCCCTTAACTGATGTTGCAATCACTGGTTTATTGTATATTGCCTGCTACCACTTGAAAAAGTTCTCTCCCATCTCTCTCTGTCTCTCTCTCTCTCTCTCTCTCTCTCTCTGTCTCTCTGTCTCTTCAGCTCTTCCCATATCAAATTCCACCTCATTATATCAAAGACTTTCTGCAGCTCAAAAAGTACAATATCCTCTCTTTCTCCTCCTTTCTTTTTTTTCCCAATATACAAACCCTATTAGTTTCTACCATTTCTGTTCCACCTTTATATTTTTCATGAATCCATTCTGACCTTCTTGGGTTACTAATGATAGGATATGGTGTAACTGTTTTGGTAAAACACTGGCTGATATCTTTATAGCTGTATTAATCAAAGAAATGGTCTGATTGCTGCCTACTTCCATCCAGTCACAGTTTCCTTTTGGTATTACTATTACCTTTGCTGATTTGTGTTATTTGAGATTATTTCTGATTCTACTATTCCATTATAGATTTTATTCAGCATCTGCCACACCTGTACCCCACTCAGCGTGTAGAACTCTAGCAGAAATATGTCTGGGCCTCCTGATTTTCTTTCATTTTATGAATAACATCTATCTTTAACTTCTTCTTTGGGCATGTCAGCATTTAGAATTTTTTTTGCATCTTTAGCAGTTCTTTTCCCTTTCCAGCCTTAACTGTCTTGTGCTTCCACTTCTTGTTCCATATAAATGTCTTTATTATACTCCCTGAAGCATTCTCAAAGAAAGCACATCAAGCTATCCTAGCAATGCCACTGTACTGACAATCATTAAACAAACGTTCAATCTTTCAATCACCAATTTCAACTAAAATCAAACACCATTTAACTTATTTAATCTTTAACCTCAGCACTGTTCTTCTCCTTCTGTCCTCTCCTATATCATACTCCCTCTCTCTCCTTAGCTCTTCCTTACATTATAGTCCTTCTCATAGTAATATATACCCACTTCACCTTTTCCTTCTCCCTAACCCACCATCGTCTACCTTTCAACAAACTAGCACATTTCTCTCTGCAATATTACCCAAACATTTCAGCTTCCCAACACTTGACTATATCTGAAACATGGCCTTGAGAACTGTACTTTATGTTATTTTGACCCATCATAGGTTTAACTCTTATACTGTCAGTACAAATCCATATATAAATATTTTTAAAACACCTTTATTGACTTATCACTTGTGACATAGGCACATTTACATTTATACAAAAGTAATCAAATTTTATTAACAAATTAAGATTAATAAACATACTTCACATATATTGTTATATATCATATAACCTAAGTAACAGTACATAAATTATTCAATCTGTCCCTTTTTCTTAAACAAGAAACATGTTAATTAAACTATCACTTATGACATAAGCAAACATACATTTATATAAATGAAAACAAAACACACCGACACAATCTTAGTTGCAAGCATTTTACATCACATACCATACTGACACACTCCCAGTTGGAAACATTATACATCACTTATAATCTACCCATTCATTTTCAGTCAAACATTACATAGCTCATTTAAGTCTTACCTTCTTTTAAACCTTATTCCTCCCCTGTATATATTGTTCCCACAATTCCCAATTTTTCCTATGATGTTTGCCCCTACCCTTTTCTAAAGATTTCAATTCCAGCACTTTTATTTCTGTTACAATATTCACTATTTCTAATATAATTGGTTTAAATTTTGATTTCCATTTTCTAGTAATTGTTTTTTGGCAGCCACCATAATTAGACACAAGGTCTTAACAAGTCTAGGCAATTTCAATTCTGTATCATAATATTGAGCTAAAAACTGTACTTCAAAAGTTATGTCCTACCTTTACCTTGTACTCCCAGTATGCATTTATAATCCTATCATCTGTCATTCTTCTCTGTCATTGTAATGCAGTTTAATGACTATTTTGTCTTGATGTATAATCCAGGTTATCCTATGACTGAGAAAACCATGTCTCATGTTAATGTACTAGCTGCAGTTATGTATCTCTATGCATTATTATGAATATATTTACTGCCTTTTTGTCTGTGAAAAGGATCTTCAGACCAGTGTGTATACCAGGTTAACAAATGCCATTTTCCTCACTGAAGTGCAATCTTGGAGTTGGTATATTTATTTAGGAGAGGATGTGGGGAGTACAGGATGGCTTGACCCCTGCAAAAATGTAAATTTTGTTTTTATTTTTTTATTTAGCTTTCAAAGTTCCAAAACTTTGATCTTCTGGTCTTGGCTGTTTGAAGTATAACGTTTTGAAACTTTGAGCCTTAGAAGAAGATCTATATACACGTATATATATATATATATATATATATATATATATATATATATATATATATATATATACATATATATATATATATATATATATATGGGTCCCCTACACATGGTCGACATTTAATAATGTCAAAGACCATATGGCCAAAACCATATGATCGATATTCAAAATGTCGACTGTGCGGAACCGGCATCTCCATACAGTGCGGAATGGAAAGATTTCTATCTTCTGCACTGTAGTGCTATCTCGGAATTGGTATATTTAAGTTATGGGGGGGGGTGCAGGGCACTGTGTGAAGCTAAGTTATTGTATTTTTTTTTATTACATGGTTGACATTTCGAATGTCGATCATATGGTCTCGGCCATATGGTCTTCGACATTCTGAAATGTCGACCATGTATATTAGACCCATATATATATGTGTGGGTGTGTGTGTGTGTGTTTGTGCGTGTGCATGTGTGTGTGCGTGTGTGTGTGTGTGTGTGTGTGTGTGTGTGTGTGTGTGTGTGTGTGTGTGTGTGTGTGTGTGTGTGTGTGTCTATATATATATATATATATAAAGAGAGAGAGAGATATATTAGATCCGTATACATATATTTGTTTACCTTATGAATCCTCTATCACCTGCAGTAATCTTTGCAGTACCACTGGACGTTGGTAGTCTTTTTCTCTTTCTCTCCGTAGGTATCATCTTGCTTTTGCTTCTTTTATCTTCTTTTACTCTTTGTCTTCCTCCCTCTGTCCTATTTCTTTCTGGACCCCACCAATAGTCTTTCTCCTGCTTTGTTTTCTTTCTTCTCCATTCTCCTTCCCTCATTATTTTTTCTATGACTGCTGCCTTCACTCCATCCAGTCAGTGCTTTTTCAACTCTCGCATGTCCATTTCATAGTCCGACCTTACCTATTTGGATCTCATCCATCTCAGCCTGCCTTTCACTCTGTAGTTATCATGACCAGTGGTAAATGGATGATATAAGTATTTCCTGTATTTATATGTTTTCTGCCCTTCAGTCAGTGCCTCTAATGTTCAGTGTCCTATTAAGCCTGTTTGCCTACATCATGCTGTTCCTCATAAAAGTCTGCTCCTTTACCCATTTTCCCTATATATATGTCTATCTATCCATCTGCAGTCATGTGTTTTTCAAATTTCTGTCTCCTGTTTATGTTTTATTTCTTCTTTTCAACCTGCATGTCCTTTTATGGTTCTGTTGTATCTTTAATATCTCCAGCTGTAAATTCTCTACCCTCCTCTCTTCATTTGCTCCTGGTGTTCAAAAAAAGAAATTGCTCAAGTCTCTCTCATCTTTAGGTGTGTATTCTTTGCCAAAGGTCCATCTATTACCCTTGTCCCTCCCTTGCCATATTAACAATTTCCTCTTTCTCTCATTTCAGTGTCCTATCTACCTTCAACTAAAGCCCTTTCTAAAACATGACCCATACTCTCTTCCTACCAAGATTTTTTTGTCAAACTCTCTTTTAGGCAATTGTGAACTTTGAATTTTCTCTGTTTCTCTAACTTTTAGTTTTGTTTCCTAGAGTTATATAATATACTGACTTAGCCTGTTGAACTCTGAGTCTATCTTTTTCCTTCTGATTGAATTATAGGATCCCCTATACTCCACATGATCACATCTGTGTAATCTTCAACCTCATTCCATTAGTTTCTACCCCACATCTGCATCTCTTAGGTAACGCCTCTCTCTTGGGTACTGTTGTAAGCTTAGCATTCCATTTCTTGGCTGTACACATCCCTCCTATGCACCAGTAGATGAGGAGTCTGTCACACTTCTGTTTGTGGTAGTCATTCTGGATTTGGACCCTCCCCTTCCCTATAACTTCAAGTTCTCTTTCACTGTTCTTATTTATTTTACATGTCAGTTGAACTAGAACTAGTGTTCATATTTCTAATTTCTTGAGATTATTCATAGTTGTCCATTAATCCCTCTTGGGTCTCCAACATACACCCTCCATTTGTATTCCTATAATTTTTACTGTGTTCTATACGTTGTGCAATACATTCCAGTCCTTCTATATTTTGGCTTTACCCCTCTTCATATTCCTCAGCCTTATCATATATACAGGACTGTAGATTGCCTTTATAATTAATTCTAACAAATCTCACAATGCAAATGAGGCAATAATTGGAGTGTACATCCTTTACTTACTCCCTTTTGCTTTGATTGCATCTCTTTTCTGGTCCTTATGTTCCATCCAATGATAGTGTGTGTCTTCCAAATAGATCTATATGCTCCATTTTGCCCTTTCCTATTTTTTCAAGTAGTTGGTCTGCATATTTCTCTTGAGTCCATATCTGGATTGGCAGTTTTCTTTTCTTTTTATTAATTCTTTCAGCCTTGTCTGCTTTCCAGTTTCCTGTTCTACATATTATAGCTGACTGTGCTGCTTCTATCCATCTTTTTAGTCTTGTTTTATATAATAATGTACTTTGGAATCCATGGAGATGTCTGAGAGGCTGTGACTCCATCTGTGGGCTGTACCATCTTTCCTCGCACTGCTCCTACTTCTGCCTAAGTTGCTTCTGCTCCTTGCACTTCTGTTATCCTTGTATAAAATCCTAGCCCTTTACTGCATCTCCTAGTTTGCTTTATTGTTTCTGTTTTCATGCTTCACATCTTGTTTGTCATCTTTGTCCCTTGATCTGCTAGTTTTCAACTGCATTAATCCTGCCCTGTGCCATTTCAGTACATGGTGCAGTCCTATCTAGTTTTGTTTTCTACCACATTGGCGTGCTGACATCTCAAGCTGCTCCTTCTCATTCCTGATCTTCCCAATGCAAGATCACATGTCAACATTAGACAGTGAGTTTAAATTAGAAAAATTGTGTTTATGTTGTCTGTTCTGCTGTGTACACACCTCGCCATGAAGCTTGATATGTCTACCCAGTTATGCAGCCAGAGGTGATCTTATTTTGACTGTACCACTTACCCATGTAGCTATCTCTATGCTTTTTAACTTGGTTACTGTATTTTCCAGTTCAAGTCTCTACCTATATAGGGAAATAAAAAAGTCCTCAACCAGCTTTGCAAACATTACTGAAAAGGAAATGTTCTTCAGCTGTGCTTGCCTTAGGATTTCTTACTTGACTTTATAGACTACATGTATTGGTCTTCTTTCAGTTTCTAGGTATCATCTCCCAATTTTGTGAATGTGCTCTATAATTGTGCCTCTGATAACAATTTGAATGTTTCCTGTAGAACTTCATTACCAAACTTTTCCAGCTGGAGTGCTGATATTCTTTCTTGTGTTCCAATGAATCTTAGACAACATCTTCTGGATCTATTCTCTTAGACATCCAGCTTCTCACTCTGTTTCATTACAAGTGTCTCTGGCTATCTTATTTTTGGTACTACTGTTCATCGACTCTGCTTTTGAGCAGCTTTGACTTACTCCAGTTCATGCAGCTTTTCTTATAGTTTCTCTGTGCATCTTGCTGTCAACTGACCGCAACATTCACTTGCTTTTGGAGAAAAATACACAGATGCTGTACTTTTGTTATGTCTAACTCTTCCTGACATTTTCTCCTGTTTTCATTCCTTTCCTGGGAACTTTGCTTTTATAACATATATCACAAGTTTGGTCCAAGGCTTTAGTATTGGATTAGTAGCCCATCTTACTTGGGTTTGCTGGAACTCACCCTTTCAGTATGCTAATATTGTTTTTGTTTGCTGTAAATCATTGTCTTTACAAGGAGTGGTGTTCTTGAGGAGGGGGATTATTTTTTCATTGACAGACTGAATTAGACATGGATTGGAGTGCAGTAGTGTAATGTTGAAGGATAATGCAGTAATTGTGTACCATACAACATATATAACACACATTCATTTTCATGTTTGCATTTGGTTTTGATTCTCATTGCAGTAGCAGAATTTTCGGTAATGGTGAACAATTCAGGGCAAGCCTTGGCAGTTGAATTCTATTTGCGTTATAGTATATCAATGCTAATGTATTCATTTATTTTCTGATGTCTGATTTATTCTCATAAGTGACATGGGGTGTCATAGCCTCTCTAAACAACAGCATGCAAAAATCAGTCTTGGACAGGACACCAGTCCTCTCCAGGATGCACATACATTCATGCACACATGCATACACACACATACACCCACCCAACCACACACATGCCCACTCCCATGCACGCCCCCCTACAAACTCAAATACATATTGTACGCAATTATTATTCATGGAATTGCCAGTTTGAATTGTCTCACACACATGATATGGTAGAAACAGAAGACACTTGTGGAAACTCTGACACTAGGAGGACATACAGACTCAACACAAAAGTCACATCAATCATTCAGGAAATGAGCTAGACAACTAATTGCTGCTGCATGTTAGTAAAGGTCTGTGGCCTATGCAAATATAAATGATGAAAATGCAAATGATATTAATACAAAATAATGCCATCAACAACAGCATTATGAACAATAATAATAACAGGTCAAGTAAAAATAAAGAAATCCCAAAGATATTGTCTTTTTTAGAAGGCATATATTACTTTTTACCAGCCACCATACCTCTCAACTATCCAGATTATTGCAGACTGCCAGGATTTTTGCCTCATATTTTTGGTCCATTCCTCATAAAATCTGTGGTTTTCTGGCAAATTACTAAGAATTGAAGTCACTAAATAATAACGTGTATTTGAGTTTCAGACTTCATCTCCTTCAGAAAACAACTTGACAAAAAATAGAAAATCATGTTATTCTGGCAACATTTTAAGTTTATAAGAGCAATATTTAAAATATGTCCCTATTTTTGAGTTTTTGTTTACCCATTATTTTAGATTTTGTCCAGATTTCTTACACTAAGAGTTTGAGAGATATGCCAGTTACACAGACAAATGTAAGGGGACAACATAGCTACATATATGCTAATTTAGAAGTACTACAAAAATGATAAGCAGATCCATTGAAATAATAAGGAACAGTTTAACATTCGTATAAATGACAGAATGCTGAAAGAGCCTTTATACAAACTACGGAGTACAAAACAAGCATTGCATATAAAATGTTCCATTAATTTTACTTATACTATAGTCTCTATAACATGACTGTATAGTAGCTGATCTTTTCAGTGTTTAATGAAATGATTTTCTTAGTGTTAATGGCAATAAAAACAATCAGTCAAAATGACTGACACTTTCTACTTGCTTTCAAAGTGACCATCAATCTCTTAGGAAAGCCAGTCATCAACAATATTTTGCACATGGCATGCATGTATAGATTTGCATTCACTTTATTAAAAGGGTTACTATTTTCCAATATGCTACAGTTAATAACCCATTTTCTCAGAACAATGCCTTCTATATGAGTGACATTGTTGTTGATTTTGCACTTTTTTAAAAGCCATATATCTACCATTGCAGTTGTTTCATAGTTAATACTAGTACAGGTAGTTTATGGTCCTCTGCTGAAGTGCCCCATTCAGGTTCTCATTAGCTCTATACCCATAGCCATAGGGTTAACAGCTACATATCCATTAATAAAACTTCTTCAACCTCTTCAGAGTGTTTGGTTGTGTTAACCTCATGCATTTGCTCATTATATATACTTGTTAACCTTTAGGACCTTTTTTATGTAATGGTTCATCAATAAATATTGTTAAGACCACTGGCATGAAACCATTGAAAATGAAAATTATTCAAAATAGTATCTTCAGTCTAATGAGGTATTTAATATATTCAGCTTGATTTTGCTCAAGAAAACCAAAACTACCCATGATCCCTATTGGGATAAATGAAATCAGAGAGGGTGAGAGGGTGCAACAAAACACCCATGCTAAGAAACTGAAACCCGCATTCCCTTATTCTTAAATACTACAGCTTCTCTCCCCTTCCTGAACATCCTTTCCTCATTTCCCATTTCCTCCCACCTTTAGACTACCCCTTCCTCCACTAACCATGTGCCAACACCAACACCAGACAGGTGTTCCTAAACAAAAATGTCTGCTTGGCAGATATTTATTACCTTTTCCTTCTTTTTGTAACTTCACAAGGATTGAGTAAGTGGGAGTTAGGTCATTTGTCAGCATGAGTAAGTGGCAACAGGGAAGTGTGCCACTAGCTAATTGTATGCAAGCACTTGTAACAGACCCTTTCTAACAATGGGAGGTGGCAAAATATGTTGATATGAATTTCTTAGTCACTTTAATATCCTGTAAGAAGACAGAAAATACTGTGTCTCCAAGACTTTAAAGCCGCTGAGTGCAAATGTCTCTTCTTATGAGAAAACTGCGAATGCTTGCTTTTGCTTCTAGTTATGTGTACATGAAACTGACTGACAGCCAGAATGATGCCCTTAACTCTGTAAAATATATTGCAGTTTCTTATTGCATGCATCCATCAACAAACTAAGAGGTACTCAAGTAATAAACTTTTCTTTGTAGTCTTAAAGAAACCATGGTGTGAATTAAAAAAATAACCAGACAACTGATCCTGGTTTATGGATGATAAGAGGCAAATGCATTCAATTATTCTATCTAATTTCCAAATAACAGTTGAGAATAAATTTGCTCCCTGAGGCCAAGCCATTACGGTGGGAGCCAAAAGAAAAAGATCCTGTTAAAGGGTGAGGCAGATCCTGCTAATATTTGTTTCAGCTGCACGTTTTGTCTGTGAGTCATGTTCAGGCAATATTTTGTAGTGCCATAAACAGGATTTGGTGGAGAACCAAGCTGCCCCTGTAACAGGATTTTGATCTAAGCTATTGCAATGTAAGCAACAAGTCACAGCAATACCTAATATATCACTGATACTTTGCCAAAACATTTATTCTTGTAATGTTTGCTTTCAAGGTGCGTTGCTAAAATGCCTACTTTAGTCAGCAAATATAGTCTGAAGAAACAGAATGACTGTTTCACACAGTAATATCTCAACATAAATAACTGACAAGTAAACATCATGCCCTCTGAAGTGTGAGAATGACACACAATGAAAAAATACTGCTTCCTGTTGAAAATATTGAATGGAAATGAAAATCAATAATGCTGCTCTTGAATGTATACATTTATGGGGGACTTACCAGACATGTAAATCAATTACAGTTCCAGACGCAAGGACTTCAAGATTCTGATAACCACTATAAATACTGAATATCATACGTGATTCCTTTTAACTTAAGCAAATCCCAATGCCAACATTTCTAAGATGCAACAATGAAGACAGATGTATGGGCACTTGCATCTTTTATACATTTACCTGCAAAAACAGATCTTGATGTATATGTGAAGATTTGAGATATAGATTGCCTGAATATGTCTTTGATTCTGTAGACTCTACATCATGAGATTTTGGTGTGTATCGCCTCGTCCACCCTAAGACAAGACCTGATATTTACAACCAGCTTCTTAGCACATGGAAACCCATATCCCACTCTGATCCTTGCACTACAGAAATACAGCATCAATATCTACTATGAGCAGATGGTTTCCTGTGTTGTCACTACTTTCCCATTCCCATCTGTCCACAACAGGAAATTCCCTTTTTGGCATCAGATATTTCTCAGTGCTCAGGCACCACACCTTGCATCCCTACCCACCTTGGAAGGTCCACATACCGTATTAGCCCTCATCCATTCTGGATTTACATAATACTGGTGCCCTCTTTGGCCACTGTAGCATGGCATGTACCCTTCCAGTCACTACACTACACATGTCAGTATTTATGAGTGCATCCTCCTTCCACCTTGTTCATTAATGAGTGATAGAGCCCTATTGTATTAGACTACCATGCAGCCAAGGGCACCCGCAGGCAGGTGCAACAGGGTGCACTTACCTGTTTTCATCTTCTGTGTCTGTGTGACCAATGGTTTATGTCTCCATCATCCGCACCCGAGTAGAATTTGAATTCCAGAAGACATTTGGATTTAGGATGAATGTACAAGTGAGAGTTAGGTGTGTGCATGTGTGTGTTTAAGTGTTTAAGAGGTGTATGTGTGTAAGAAATAGATAGGTAGAGGTGTGGATGTAAGAAGTAGGTAGGTATGTAGGTAGGTAGGTAGGGGTGTATATGCCTGAATGTAAAAAATAGTTAGATAAAGGTAGGTGTGTACGTGTGTGTGTGTGTGTGTGTGTGTGTGTGTGTGTGTGTGTGTGTGTGTGTGTGTGTGTGCGTGTGTGTGTGTGTGTGTGTGTGTGTGTGTGTGTGTGTGTGTGTGTGTGTGTGTGTGTGTTTGTAAGTAAGAGAGAGGTTGGAGTGCATGTAAGAGGGGTTCATACCTTGCAATTAACGAGATTTTTTATCCATATTTTCAGTTTGTTTCTCATAAAATTGTGTTTTTTTGGCAAATCATTGAGGACTGAAGTCAGAAAATAATGGCAGGCATTTGAGCTTTATACTTCATATCCTTCAGAAAATGTATACTAATGCAAAACCTCTTGTTCTATCCACTTTCTAATGAGGTAGGGGGATGCATGTGCCATACCTCACAACTGTACAGATTTTCACAGAATGTCCAGATTTTTGCCTTATAAAAAAATCTGTTTATTTATTTATTTTTTTTTTGACAAATCAATGGGATGAGCTAAGGATTAAAGTTACTAAATAATAACATGTATTTGAGTTTCAGACTTCCTATCCTTTAGAAAATGCATTTTAACACAAATCCAGTTATTCTAGCAACTTTCTAAATGTGTCCCTAGTTTTGGGCCTTTGTCCCCAACATTATAACAGGCTTTGTCCAGATTTCTTGTGCTAAGAGATTGAGAGGTATTGTGTGTGTGTGTGTGTGTGTGTGTGTGTGTGTGTGTGTGTGTGTGTGTGTGTGTGTGTGTGTGTAAAAGGGAGGTAGCATACCTCTCAGTTGTCCAGGTTTTTGCAGAATGTCCTGATTTTTGTCCCATATTCCTCCTAAAAAGGATTGAAGTTGCTAAATAATGACATATATTTGAATTTTATACATCATTTCCTTTAGAAAAATGCATACTAACACAAATCCTGTTATTCTAGCAATTTTCTAAGTTCATGAGAGTAATATTTATAATATGTCCCTATTTATTTTAGTCTTTGTCCAGATTTCTTACACTAAGAGGTTGAGGTGTGCATGTGTGTGTGTGTGTGTGTGTGTGTGTGTGTGTGTGTGTGTGTGTGTGTGTGTGTGTGAGAGAGAGAGAGAGAGAGAGAGAGAGAGGGGAGGAGAGAGAGAGAGAGAGAGAGAGAGAAAATGAAATGCCCTACTTAGAGTTAGGAGGTGAGTCATGGTAAGTCTGTTTAAAATGTGCCGCTGTTTTGTTTAACAAATGGTATCACTATTATGATGTAGAATGTTAAAGCATTGTTAGTAGCACAGCAGGTAGCATACCCACATCTTGATGCAGATGGCTGTAGGTTCTACTCACACAGCATGTAGATTTGTATTTTAAGGAGGTGGGGTGTTGCATTCCTGAGGATATCCTCCTTTGGATGAGATGCCTAGTAACTATGAACCAGCTTTTCAGCTTGCCACCTATTCTCTATTGCAATATACTAGCTTACCATTTTTGTAATGTAACATAGGCAATTTATTCTTTAAGGGCAGCAGGCATTGAATTTCTAAATGAAACACTGAAATATAAAGATTTTTTTCTAGTAACAATCTCTTCATTAGTTTCATATATCTTTAAAATGGCATTATTCAGATGACTTTTACTTCTACATAGATTGTGTACATTGACTGATATTGGTGGATTGTAATGACAGAAGTTTGAGTGGCATTTTATGGATCAAATGTTCTGAATTGGGCAGTTTGCCATTCATAGGTTCATAGGTTCATAGGTTCATACTATGCTATCTGCCCTAGGGCATTTATAAGCCTAGCCAGAGTGTGTTTGGCTTTCGCCACCCATTTTAAATTAATTTTGCTATGCCCTTTTTCGAGGTTAGTATACTGTGCCTCTGTCTAACATAGGTTCATAGGTTCATACTAGGCTATCTGCCCTAGGGCATTTATAAGCCTAGCCAGAGTGTGTTTGGCTTTCGCCACCCATTTTAAATGAATTTTGCTATGCCCTTTTTCGAGGTTATTATACTGTGCCTCTGTCTAACAGTGACACAGAAGTGATACCCGGGGTAAACCTATGATCTCCCATCCACTCATCAAGATTCCTCTTGAAGAGAGTCAATGAGGGACTCTGCCTAACCTGGACTGGGATTTTATTCCAGAGAGAAGGGAGCCTCTGGGTTATGAATCTGTCCCTCCAGCATGTCCTATTTATTTCAGTGCTGAGGTTCAAGTCTCTCGAGCGCGTAGCTCGATGGGATTTTGATTTTCTGAGGTGCAGCATGTCCATTAACTCCGGGTTGGACATGGCTTTATACGTCACGCACAGATCGTCTCTGAGCAGGCGGTATGCCACTGAGTAGAGCTGGAGTTTCTTTAACCGGGCAGCATATGGCATCTGTTTGAGCCCTTTGATCCTCTTGGTGAGGTACTTTTGGGGTCTTTCCAGTTGCTGCAGGTGTCTGGTAAGGTACATCCCAAAAGGGGCATTGTATTCAATTATGGGCCTGATGAGGGATGAGTAAAGAGGCACGATGACCTCCCCTGATCTAGATGTGAAACTCTTCATGATTAGGTGGGCTATATAAAATGTTTTTCTAACCACTTTGGCCACGTGGTTTTCAAATGAGAGATTGCTATCAACTTGGGTCCCCAGGTCCCTAATTACTTCTTCCGTACTTAATGGATTACCACCTATGTGGTAATTTGTGGGCACTTTGTTTTTGCCAAAGGGGATGACTATACACTTTTTGACATTTAGCTTGAGGCCATGGCTCTGGCACCAGTTGTCTGTTTCTATGAGACCCTTTTGTAGGATGCTTGTGTCAGCTGGAGAGTCAATTATGGTGCCTAGTTTGCAGTCATCTGTGAACTTGGTCAGCCACAGTCCTTCCGTGTTGGCCTGTACCTCCAAGAAATATATACTGAACAAGAGAGGTCCCAGGACTGAGCCTTGTGGGACGCCATCTGTAACTGGTTTGGAGTCTGACATGGCTCCAGCAATTCTAACCATGTGGGTTCTGTCCTTGAGCCAGTTTGCAACCCATCTAGTGACATAGGGGTTTATATTTAAGCTGGTGAGCTTATCTATAATGCCCAAGTGGGGTATTGTATCGAAGGCTTTTGCGAGGTCCAGGTAGGCTGTGCGGACCACCTTCCCCTCGTCAATGGCCTTGGTGACTGTTTCAAAGAAATTGACCAGGTTTAAGAGGCAGGATCTGCCCTTAACAAAGCCGAATTGGGTAGGATCCAGTGTCTGTAGGTCCCCAATATCTTTATTTATGAGGTCCATGATGATCCTTTCCATAGCTTTGCAGACCAAGCTAGTCAGGCTAGAGGGCGATAGTTTCCAGGATCCGTTGAGGCACCACCTTTATGGAGAGGGACCACTGTTGCTGTATGCCACTCTTTGGGTACATATCCTGTAGTAAGGCTGAGACTGAACAGTAGTTTTATGTTTGGGTTTAGCTCTTCTTGGAGTTCATGTAGGACGCAGCCCGGGACACCGTCTGGTCCCATTGATGCTGTGTTTTTTGCTTTGGAGAGGGCGGCTCTTACCTGAGCATCTGAGATGTCAGGGGGGCAGCACTCTGCTGGGATAGATATTTGCCCTTTTGGTGGGGGGGGGAGAAGTTTGCGCTGAACCTGTCAGCTAGGATGTTGGCAATGTCTGTGGGTTTGGTGTATTTTTGTCATTTTGGACTAATTCTGAGCATATCTGGGAATTCCCACCCAGGTTCCTAACATAACTAAAGAAAGCCTTGTGATTATCTTAGTGTCCTGTGCAATTTTTCTCTCGAAGCTGGCCTTAGACGATTTTATGAGTGCCCATAGTTTTTTGCTAATACTGATCAGAGATGCCTTCCCTTTTTGGGATTTTGCTCTATCATGTAGTAGCTTCCTCCTTCTTTTGTATAGTTTGTTTATGGCTGGGGTCCACCAGACAGGACGCCTGCCTTTGGAGGATTGGGTCTTGGTTTTATTTGGGATTGCATGATCCATGCATTCCTGAAGGTGTTCATAGAATGTGTTTATAAAGGATTTTGTGGTCTGGGCCGTATTTTCCACAGGCCCGGAGGCTTTGAAGGATTCCACCTCAGTTTTGAGGAGTGTGAAATTTGCTTTAGAGAAGTTTTTCACTGTGGTTTTCTGGGCAGGGGGTGGGGTCGGAATGTGAATATCCAGTGAGATTAGTTTATGGTCTGATCTTACCAGTGAGGGATACACTTCTGGTCTGGAGCATAGAGCCCCCATGTTGGTGATGATCAGGTCCAGTATGTTTTCCCCTCTTGTGAGAGTGGTAACAAGTTTTTCCATAGCATTTGAGTTTATAAATTCTAGGAACCTTTGGGCTAGGGTGTTGGAGCTAGAGTAATGCTGCCAGTCGGGTAGTTGAAGTCACCCAATATAATGGTGTTTGGAGAGACCTTCATATTTTCCAGTGTTCTCAGAAGGCCGAGTGGGGTTCCTGGGTTTGGGAGGGTGGTCTGTAGCAGGCTATAAACTGGAAGGCAGTTTTACCCACTGTTAGTTGCACATGGATAGTCTCTGATGCTTCGTGCTGTGCCACCAACCTGGAGGTGTGGGTATCTTTGATGAATATTGATACTCCCCCTCCTTTTGTGGTTCGGTCCAAGTTTTGGGGCCGAAAAGCATGGTATGAGGTATAACCTGGTAGTGCTGGTGTGCTCTCTGGAGCCTTGAACCAGGTTTCTGTTACTGCACAGATATCAATGTTCTCCATGCTAAGGAGAGTTTTGAGTGCGTGCATCTTGAGGTTTAGACTTCTGGCGTTGAGTAGTATTACTCTTAGTTTCTTATCCCTTGTGATACCTATGGAGGTGGGTTTGTCTTTTGAGCCTTGCCTTAAAAAGGCACTATGGGGGTGGCAAGAGCCTTTGCCAATATCCGAAAGCCCAGGGGTGACAAGTGTAAGCCGTCCCTAGCGAAGCATCGTGGCTTGTCGGGCATGTCATCTCAGGCTGACAGGCATTGGATCCTCTTTGAATGACACCAATACTTAAGCCAATTGTTGAAATTGATCATCTTCTCTTCATATTGTGGCATCATTCTTGGTGAGGGTAAGATGCTACTCAAGGTCAGGGTCATACCGGCCTGGGCTACATGCTCAGAGAGCTCCTCTATGTCTCTTTTCATGTAGTCCAGGGCGGTACGTCTCAGGTCATTCACACCAGCATGGACAATGACTGAGTCATATTTGTACTTGCCTTGGAGTGACCTGAGTGCTTGTGTTATGTGGCGGATCCTAGCGCCCGACAGGCAGCTCACCATGACCTTCTCCTTGTTCAGCCTGGTGAGCGGGAAGTCAGTGTGCCTGACAATAGAGTCACCTATTACAAGTGTATCAGGTGTGTTGTTTAGCCTTAAGGGCTGTGACTGTTTGGCACACTGGCTTTGAGAGCTATGTGTTGCATGTGTTTTGTTTTGGGGTAGCGGTTGCTTGGGTGTCTGCTTTGGAGGCCTCTACTGCTTAGGCAGATTTTTATTTAGAGCCTCCAAGTATGTTTTTGTGTGTTTATGTGTTTGGTTTGCTGTCATGGTAGGTCTATGTGAGACTGGAATTGTAGTGAGTGTAGTTTCCTTCTCCTCCTGACTGATTATGCCAGTACTGAGTTGAGAGAGCTTAGCCTCCGGTTTGGCTATATGGTTGCATCTCTCACATGTGTTGGAATTTGTTGGGAGGAGGAGAGGGTTGTATGTGTACATGAGGCAGTTGTAACATTGCCTCAAGATTCCCAGATTCACTAGCTGGACCAGAGAGGAGATTGACAACTGACCTTTGGACTTGCTAGATTAGTATTGGGAATTCCTTTATAATTGAAAAAAAGGGCCAATAGGGAACAAGGTACTCAAGGGGAGTTTTTGAAGGTGTATAGTGCTTTTAATTTTTTAGTGCTGACTTATATAATTGCTTTAGTGAGCAAGTGCCAGGCTTTAGAGTAGGAATAAGGTGTTTATTATGAGAACTAGATCAGTTCTAAGGGAAAAAGTGAAGAGCAGACTTTGTGGAGCCGAGAATGGTTTAAACCCAATTAAGCAGAGCTGCCCGATGCTGTGCTATGTGCTAAATCGCGCAAAGCCGCGCCAAAGCGGGTTTTATACAGGGAGACTTGAAAAAGCTAGAAATTGGCCCAAAATGGCCAATAGACTACCAGATTCTTGTGCTGGGAACACTCCTACAGGGATAGATAGGCTGCTCTAAGCTCCCCACTGCCACTGGTGAACAAAGAAGCATCCCTTTATCCAAGAAAGGAAATAGGCAACACAGGAACTTTCCAAAAGTCCAGAATACAGCAAACCTGTATTTGGACTACTCTAGGTCAGGAAAGATGGGAAACAAGGATAATTCTTTTGTTTTTTTTTTCTTTTTTGCAACAAACAGCAGGAAAATGCAATAAATATGTAACACAGGCTAGTGCACTTGAGTGTGTAACCTCAACAGGTATATGCAACAAACAGGACAAACTTTAAAAGTGCAGGTGCAAAAACAACTTTAAACAGTTTAAAACAGTTCAAGAAGCAGAAATACTTGCAGTTTAGCTAGATCGGACAGTCGCTCAGGTAGTAGCAGGAAAAAAAACACTTTTATCAGGTTAGCAGTCGCTCTTTTAGCCTCTCTGCTGCTAGCACCACTCTGCAGGACCACAAGGAGCTTGGCTGAGTAGTAACAAGTGCAAAAAACGCACCAAAGCGGGTTTTATACAGGGGGACTTGAAAGAGCTAGAAATTGGCCCAAAATGGCCAATAGATTATCAGATTCTTGTGCTGGGAACACTCCTCCAGGGATAGATATGCTGCTCTAAGCTCCCCACTGCCACTGGTGAACAAAGAAGCCTCCCTTTATCCAAGAAAGGAAATGGGCAACACAGGAACTTTCTAAAAGTCCAGAATATAGCAAATCCTGTATTTGGACTACTCTAGGTCAGGAAAGACGGGAAACAAGGATATTTTTTTTGTTTTTTTTCTTTTTTGCAACAAACAGCAGGAAAATGCAATAAATATGTAACACAGGCTAGCGCACGTGAGTGTGTATCCTCAACAGGTATATGCAACAAACAGGACAAACTTTAAAAGTGCAGGTGCATAAACAACTTTAAACAGTTTAAAACAGTTCAAGAAGCAGAAATACTTGCAGTTTAGCTAGATCGGACAGTCGCCCAGGTAGTAGCAGGAAAAAAAACACTTTTATCAGGTTAGCAGTCGTTCTTTTAGCCTCTCTGCTGCTAGCACCACTCTGCAGGACCACGAGGAGCTTGGCTGATTGGTTCATAAGTTTTTTCCATTACTTACTGGAAAAATGTTCAAAACTATAAATTTCAAACACACTCTAACAAGCGGTGCTGTATTATACAAGAGATATAATTCAGTTAGTATATATTATAATTAATCCCATCAGGAAGGTGAATCAAAGAAATTTTGTATGGTCTTAAACATGTGTGCAAGGGGCCTAAACTTTGAAAACTGCCCAAAGGTAAACTTAACCCACCACTGGCCAGATGGATTTTCTTTGAATGTGGGTTTCAATTTTGTTTCAGTGAATGTGAGTTTCAAAGGAAGAGAAGTGTTAATGCTAAGGCTGGTTTTATTGTAAGACTACTGCTTTGTTTAGCAAATATCTATAAGTGTTTCTGCTATAAAATTTGGAATAAAAGTTATAAATTAAATCCAAATAGCTGTAATCATTGCAGAAGTAAAGCATAAAACAGTATGCACACTGAGAGTTTTGAACAGTGTTTATGGCAACTGGGGAGAAATAACCAAGTAATGGGACACTGGAATGATTGTGTGTGTGTATGGGGGGGCTGCATAGAGGGCTGGGTGGGGGGTATTCTGGGTTTGCACCCCCCTGAAAAAATCCTGTGGGCTCCCCTAGATGCAGCCTACCTGCTCCATTCATGCTGAGATTGCTCAAAACTTACAGGAAACACTATATTACTGCTACTGTTATGGTAAACAGAACACTTGGCGGTTGCCATTTTTATGTCAGTGAGACAGACAATGATTTGATTCAAGAATCACATTTTAATGGCATAATGTGAAGTGCTCATTTTCCACACTAGACAGCATCTAGTGTGACTGCATTCAAAAATTCACCCTCCATAAATCCCAGACCTGATTCCTTCATGTGTCATGGCAGAGTATCGATCCTCTATCCTGTAAACCTTTTTTTTTCATGAATTCTGATCACCCTCTTTGTCATATGTTGTAACAGCCATAATGAATATGTCATGTTGTTTGTTTCCAGTAATTCCAATTGCACTGTTAGCATTATCGTAAGTCTTTTTGGTATTCTCGCTGCTTGCTGAACATCATTGCCCAAATATCGACAAGTTGAGCCATTCTTTCCCTTTACCAGAATAGACACAACTGATAAGCACTTTCATTAAGGCAGTCATTAGGGGATTTTCTATGCAACCCTAAAAACCTGCGCATACCCTGTGAGTGTTCTTCCAGGACAGAATGCAATGGACATAGCTTTGGACTGCCTTTCACTCCCATGAGTGATGCAAACCTGAAAATAGCCCCACCTCCAGTGATGAGTTAATTGGGTATATGTCCCATTCCTTCCACAGAGAGAGATGCTACCAGGCACATCCCCTTTGGTGCCATCCAACAACTACCAGCTTGACCAGGTGTCTGAGCTATTAATCAAGCTCAGACTGCCTAGGTCATAGTCAAAGCTTTACTCCTCTGTGCTATTAGAGCTGGCTGCCAGTGTGTGTGTGTGTGTGTCTGTGTGTGTGTGTGTGTGTGTGTGTGTGTGTGTGTGTGTGTGTGTGTGTGTGTGTGTATGTATATGTGTGTGTGATGCTATATCACACTCTAACCAAGTAGAGGACAACTGCTCACTTGTTTTGTATAGAAAGCTTCACATGCTTCTTGAACGGTCAAATAACAAACCATTTGAATGAAGGCTTTATGTGCATGATTGGTTCTAGTAGTCATGCCTCAGTGCTGTGAAGGTTTTATATTGCATAACAACAACATTAATACTACAACTATGATGTATGTGAGCTCCATATTACTGTACTAATTACAAAAAGAAAAAAAAAAACATGTAATTACTAGTCAGCATTTTTCTGCCTTACTATAATTTGTTAGATGTACATTAACAGTAATCATGCTAAATGAAAAAAAAAATTGGAATGTATTTAAACCTCAAACAAAAAGGAAGCAAAATTTTCATTGGAAAGTCAAACAACAGTATTCAATAGGAGCCACTTTTCTTCTGCTCTGAGGCAGCAGATCTAGCAAAAGGATGAAAGAAAACATATTGTCAAGAGATACTTTTCTATAGGGTGTTATGAAGAAGATACCACCATTTACTGAAGGGATTCATGAAAATTCCTTCCCACCTTCCTTCTGCTAGAAGACATTACGGAGTTTTCGTGATCATTAACCTCATAATCATTTCAAAGGGTACTGAAAACTTAGTGACAGAAGAACATGACTGCTTGATGTATCGCTGGAGAAAAGGGGATTCACTGATATCCTAAAAATGAATAATGTAATTATTCAGATAATCCCCGGGATTCAGTAAACTTCCGTGCAAGAATACCTTATTCTTGCACGGAAGGGGCCGTTCCCATACAGCATGCCAGCATGCCATGTATATTCATGAAGACGCACTGCCGTGCTCTAAAATGGAGCACAGGTGGGGTGTCTGAGAGCAGTGCTCCCACAATACACATGCCTCCTGCACTCGAGAATTGCCAAAATGAATGAAAGTCACCACGGACACTTTAGTTTCTGTGGAGAAAATAACAGACATCCTGCCTCAGAAAAATACACATATATGGCAGAATGTACACATTCTGCCAATATATGTGTGCACCATACACCAGAAATGTACAGTCCGTTAAAACGGCAGTGTGACACACTGTATACCCCTTGCAAAATACATGCTAATGCAAAGCCTGTCATTCTATCAATGTTCTAAGTTTCTAACACCAATATTTAAAATATACTCCTTATTTTGTTTCCTGTGTGCAATAAAGTTTAAGCATAGCTGAGCGGGTGTGCCCGTCATGCAGCTATGCATATCAGAGTTTAAACATCAAATGAAGCTAAATAGAAATATACACAGTACTAACAGTGAAACTGGAGTAGCGTAGTGGTTAGGGCAGTCAGTCATGGTTCAAGGCCCATAGCAGTTCATATATTTTCATATGTGAAACACAAATGAAATGTATTTTTCATAAATAGGTAGTGAATATTATTATGTATATGGTAACCAGGGTAGTGCAGCAACCCCAAATGTGAGGTGTTACTGAAATTTAACGTTTAAGCAAGATTTAGCATAGCTAAGTGGATTTGTGCACTGGTAAACAGGGCTTAGCACTACCCCTTTAAGAAATGGTTATCTTTGTTAAGCAGGGTTTCCTGGTGCTTAGCTTAGCTCAGCAGTTTCAAAACTGTCCAATCATGGTAAAGCATGGGAAATTAGCCCTATTTAAACCACTCAGGTGGGAATACAGCTCATAACCAGTTGTAGCTCCCCACCGTAGGCACTATGGCTGGTGTAGGTGACAGTGTATGCTTTTGGGCAAAGCGCTGGGACATTCAGGAGTCCAGGGTCATGGTCAGACTCCTCATTAAAGACCATGAAGGGCGACAGCTGCAGGACCAGTACCTGGCTCCCAATACAAAGCGGAGGCCTGGGACCATCTTGCCCAAGATCTCACCACTACCACTGGCATCCCTCTGACTGGTGAGCAGGTCTGGCACCACTTTCCTGACTTGAAGCAGAGGAAGAGGGACCATTTGGACCAGTGGGTCCAAGATGCCTGAGCGGGAAATTCTCCAGCCATGTGTAAGTATTAGTCAAAATATGTGTTATCCAAAGTTCATGTGATGGATAGTTATGCATAAATGTTTTCTCTTATCTCCTGTACAGCTGCAGATGAGAGTGCTGTGAACTTGGAAGCCCACACCAGCAGGCTGCTAAGGCTGCTTTGTGAGGCTGGTGAGTAACAAACTAGCTGGTATCATGTATGGCAAATAAATAAAATGTAGTAGAATGTTACCTTGCAGTGTTTAAAAAATGGGTATGGTTTTTAGTGACTGAAGAAGCCAGTAGAAGAGTAATAATGACATACACATTATATATCAATAAAAGTGTAATTACTTGTCAATAAAAGTGAAAACCCCAGACTGTTTGTGTTTACTCTGGTATTGTATGACTTGAAAGTTTCATGCACCAAGATCTTATATCAGAATAGTAATGTTGTGTTAACCACTGTTTTCCACACTGTGCTATGTCAAAAGGTATGAATAGGAATGTATATAAAAGAATGTTGTAATCACAAGGTCAGATTGTACAACTAAGAGGGAATTAGAAAGAAACCATTCAAGAAATGACAGCGGTTTCTCAATAGCTCATTCTTATGAAACGCAAACTTGTATTTTTAACAGAAACACCCATGGTACAAATCCCAGGAGTGATAGTAAGCTGTATGCATAATTTGTGAATATGTGTAGAGACAGTCAGGTAGTGTCAACATAAATTCCCTCCTCAGATCTTTCAGGTGAAAGAAGGTATAAAGTAGCTATAAGAAGCCTGTAGTAATACTGTGTCCAACACCCACAGTCCAACCCCAAGGCTGCAAATGACAGCAAGATAAGAGTCATGCTGTCACAGCTACTGGTCCTTGCTACCAACAACCAGGGTGATCGATAGAAATCAAGGCAGAGTATGTCAGTAGCATGCACGCGCACACACACACACACACACACACACACACACACACACACACACACACACACACACACACACACACACACACACACACTAGGAGTGCACATATGTAAACCTGACTATGTAAATATGAGTAGAAACAGTCATGCAGTATTAACAAACACTCCCTCCAAAAGTCTTCCAGGTAAGAGAAAGTATAAGAAAGCTGTAATTATACTGTGTACAAACATATCACTGCCCAACCCAAGCCCATAGTTGGTGTAATAATACTTGTAGAGTAATGAGTAGAGCAATGATCATTAAAACTGTGACCACTGCAAGAATCTACATTTGTTAAATGACATCTCTCTCTCTCCCCCACCTTATATTCACCAATAATCTAAACACATAAATGAATGGGTATGTTTTCCACCAAACCTACTGCTGGGACATGTGTCCTGTTGTTCTACAAATGTAGAAATGTATTGCAATTAATGTTCCCTGTTCAAATACTATCATTGGTGGCCTGTTGTTATCAATGTAACCTGCATGCCAGTGTAATGTTCACTGTGGTTCCATATATGCATGTGTTCTGTTTGCTATGCAAATGCTCCAAATCTGTTATTTTGGGTTATGGGAATACTCATGCATGCTGTTATAACTAATCCTGGAATGTGTTTACCATTACTAACCAATATATATTCTAAAACT
>NC_056725.1:1982930466-1982932966 GCF_019279795.1 Protopterus annectens | reverse complement strand
AAGCGTATAATATAGACCCAATTTCAGTTCTTGACATTCATAAAGCTACATGCATAGCTCCAACTTGCTAAATTCCATGACAACTGCACATGTAACATTTCTATGCTCCTTAACATCATCCCTGTGTACAGTGAATAACATTACAAATTGAATATGTAAGACTCCAGGCTACTCTACAAGTGAAGCAGCGTCTGTTTGTCACCAGAACATATGCTCTTGGCTGCTTTGAGGTGCATCAGGGCTCATGTAGACTGTAAACACAAAATGGTAAACAAGCTTAAGCTCAGTAAGTGAGTGCATGGAAATGGCACAACAATAGACTGGGTACCTTGGAATAAATAAAAGGCAGGGGAAGCACAACAGTTCTGCAGTTTTCTCGCTCAGTTGGGCTGCTTTCGATAGTTGGTTGTGGTGAGCAGTTGCGAGTTGTGTTTTTTGGGCTGTTTTCTGATTTTTGTCACTGTAATTTGGTCTGCATGAATTTTTTTTAAATTCTCAGAATTCAGTTGTAAATCAGCACTGCAGACATGTAAAGTGTTCAGGTATGAAATCTAAATCATTCACATAGTAGCTAACTTGCATACTTATTTATGAATTCCGGAAGAAGCCGAGATCTGAAGTCTTGTAATTATGTGTGACATCATTTTGATGTGTTTGTTATAGCTGGCTGTTGTATAATTTTTTTTTTTAATTTAATCAGGTGAAATCATAGTAGTTCGTTCTTAATTTTCTTTCATTCATAGTTATTATGGGTAAGTGACCATGGTACAAGAAGCAATACAGCAAAATCTAGGAAAAGGGTGCCACATTAAAGGACTGTATACGCAGTTTTGCCTGGTAACGATACTATAGCTGATTTATGGCATTTTGTTCTTATTTACTTTTGGGGATATGAATACATTGGGCTGTTTTTGGACTGATTTTTTTTTAAAGTAAGCAAGCAGGATTTAAAAAAAGTATCTGGCAACCCTGCATAACAATACCAATCACAGCTTTCAACCAAATCAAGGATAAATGTCATCAAAATGAGGGACAAATCCAGAAATAATCAGGGACACTTTTAAAATAAATTGCTAGTAGCATTTGGAGAGTTGTATGAGAGATTGGACACTAAAGAGGGAGAAAAGGACCTGTACCGATTGGCTAGACAGAGGGACAGAGCTGGGAAAGATGTGCAGCAGGTAAGGGTGATAAAGGATAGTTAGGGAAACGTACTCACAAGTGAGGAGAGTGTGTTGAGTAGATGGAAAGAGTACTTTGAAGGGCTGATGAATGAAGAGAATGAGAGAGAAAGAAGGTTGGATGATGTGGGGATAGTGAATCAGGAAGTGAAACAGATTAGCAAGGAGGAAGTAAGGTCAGCTATGAAGAGGATGAAGAATGGAAAGGCTGTTGGCCCAGATGACATACCAGTGGAAGCATGGAGGTGCTTAGGTGAGAGGGCAGTGGAATTTTTAACCAGATTTTTTAATGAAATTTTGGAAATTCAGAGGATGCCTGAAGAGTGGAGAAAAACTGTTTTGGTACTTATCTTTAAGAATAAGGGTGATGTGCAGAGCTGCAGTAACTACAGAGGGATAAAATTGATCAGTCACAGCTTGAAGTTATGGGAAAGAGTAGTGGAAGCTAGGTTAAGAAGGGAGGTGATGATTAGTGATCAGCAGTATGGTTTCATGCCAGGAAAGAGCACTACAGATGCAATATTTGTTCTGAGAGTGTTGTTGGAGAAATACAGAGAAGGTCAGAAGGAGTTGCATTGTGTCTTTGTGGACTTAGAGAAAGCATATGACAGGGTGCCTAGAGAGGAGTTGTGGTATTGTATGAGGAAGTCGGGAGTGGCAGAGAAGTATGTAATAGTGGTACAGAATATCTACGAGGGTAGTGTGACATTGGTGAGGACTGCGGTGGGAGTGACAGATACATTTAAGTTGGAGGTGGGATTACATCAAGGACCAGCTCTGAGCCCTTTCTTATTTGCAGTAGTGATGGACAAGTTGACAGATGAGATCAGACAGGAGGCCCCATAGACTATGAAGTTTGCAGATGACATTGTGATATGTAGTGAGAGTAGGGACCAGGTTGAAGAGACCCTGGAGAGGTGGTGATATGCTTTAGAGAGGAGAGGAATGAAGGTCAGCAGGGCTATAACAGAATATATGTGTAAATGTGAGGGAGGGTAGAGGAATGGTGAGGATGCAGGGAGTAGAGTTGGTAAAGGTGGATGAGTTTAATACTTGGGGTCAACAGTTCAGTGTAATGGTGAGTGTGGAAGAGAGGTGAAGAAGAGAGTACAGGCAGGGTGGAATGGGTGGAGAAGAGTGTCAGGAGTGATTTGTGACAGACAGGTACCAGTAAGAGTGAAAGGGAAGGTCTACAAGAGGGTAGTGAGACCAGCTATGTTATATGGGTTGGAGACGGTGCCATTGACGAAAAGGCAGGAGTCAGAGCTGGATGTGGCAGAGTTAAAGATGTTAAGATTTGCACTGGGTGTGACTAGGAT